>NW_019943497.1:32637-41815 GCF_002910315.2 Salvelinus sp. IW2-2015
CAATAACAGGCACTGACCTTTCTGTCCTATCAGAACGAACAGGCACTGACCTTCTCCTATCAGAAAACAGGCACTGACCCTTCTGTCCTATCAGAATGAACAGGCACTGACCTTCTGTCCTTATCAGAACAAACAGGCACTGACCTTCTGTCCTATCAGAACGAACAGGCCTATTATTTATACAACATGCCTTTTCTTATTAAAAGAAAACATATAATTGGCACTGACCTTTCTGTCCTATCAGAACGAACAGGCACTGACCTTCTGTCCTATCAGAACGAAACAGGCACTGACCTTTCTGTCCTATCAGAATGAACAGGCACTGACCTTTCTGTCCTATCAGAACAGAACAGGCACTGACCTTTCTGTCCTATCAGAACGAACAGGCACTGACCTTACTGTCCTATCAGACAAACAGGCACTGGCCTTCTCTGTCCTATCAGAACAAACAGGCACTGACCTTTCTGTCCTATCAGAACAAACAGGCACTGACCTTTCTGTCCTATCAGAATGAACGAGGCACTGACCTTTCTGTCCTATCAGAATGAACGGGCACTGACCTTTACTGTCCTATCAGGATGAACAGGCACTGACCTTTCTGTCCTATCAACAGAAACAGGCACTGACCTTCTGTCCTATCAGAATGAACGGCACTGACCTTTCTGTCCTTCAGAATGAACGGCACTGACCTTACTGTCCTATCAGAATGAACAGCACTGGCCTTTCTGTCCTTCAGAACAAACAGGCACTGACCTTTCTGTCCTATCAGAATGAACGGGCACTGACCTTTCTGTCCTATCAGAATGAACCAGGCACTGACCTTACTGTCCTATCAGAAAGAACAGGCACTGACCTTCTGTCCTATCAGAATGAACAGGCACTGACCTTTCTGTCCTATCAGAATGAACAGGCACTGACCTTCTGTCCTATCAGAATGAACAGGCACTGACCTTACTGTCCTATCAAGAATGAACGGCACTGACCTACTGTCCTATCAGAAGAACAGGCACTGACTTTCTGTCCTATCAGAATGAACGGCACTGACCTTTCTGCCTATCAGAACGAACAGGCACTGGCCTTACTGTCCTATCAGAACGAACAGGCACTGACCTTTCTGTCTATCAGAATGAAACAGTGCACTGACCTTACTGTCCTATCAGAACGAACAGGCACTGACCTTTCTGTCCTATCAGAACGAACAGGCACTGGCCTTTCTGTCCTATCAGAGATGAACAGCACTGACCTTTCTGTCCTATCAGGGAAACAGGCACTGACCTCTTCTGTCCTATCAGAACGAAAAGGCACTGACCTTTCTGTCCTATCAGAACGAACAGGCACTGCCTTTCTGTCCTATCAGAACGAACAGGCACTGACCTTTCTGTCCTATCAGAACGAACAGGCACTGACCTTTCTGTCCTATCAGAACGAACAGGCACTGCCTTTCTGTCCTATCAGGATGAACAGGCACTGACCTTACTGTCCTATCAGATGAACAGGCACTGACCCTACTGTCCTATCAGAACGAACAGGCACTGGCCTTTCTGTCCTATCAGGATGAAACAGGCACTGACTTCTGTCCTATCAGAACGAACAGGCACTGGCCTTTCTGTCCTATCAGGATGAAACAGGCACTGACCTTCTTGTCTATCAGAATGAACACGGCACTGACCTTACTGTCCTATCAGAACGAACAGGCACTGCCTTTCTGTCCTATCAGATGAACAGGCCTGACCTTACTGTCCTATCAGACGAACAGGCACTGGCCTTCTTGTCCTATCAGTGAACAGGCACTGACCTTTCTGTCCTATCAGAATGAACAGGCACTGGCCTTACTGTCCTATCAGAACGAACAGGCACTGACCTTTCTGTCTATCAGAACGAACAGGCACTGGCCTTCTGTCCTATCAGAACGAACAGGCACTGCCTTTCTGTCCTATCAGAACGAACAGGCACTGCCTTACTGTCCTATCAGAACGAACAGGCGACTGGCCTTCTGTCCTATCAAACAACAGGCACTACCTTCTGTCCTATCAAGAATGAACAGGCACTGACCTTACTGTCCTATCAGAACGAACAGCACTGACCTTTCTGTCCTATCAGAACGAACAGGCACTGACCTTCGTCCTATCAGAACGAACAGGCACTGGCCTTTCTGTCCTATCAGAACGAACAGGCACTGACCTTACCTGTCCTATCAGAACGAAACAGGCACTGACCTTACTGTCCTATCAGAACGAACAGGCACTGACCTTTCTGTCCTATCAGAACGAACAGGCACTGACCTTTCTGTCCTATCAGAACGACACAGGACTGACCTTTCTGTCCTATCAGACGAACAGGCACTGACCTTCTGTCCTATCAGAACACGAACAGCACTGGCCTTCTGTCCTATCAGCAGAACAGGCACTGACCTTACTGTCCTATCAGAAGAACAGGCACTGGCCTTTCTGTCCTATCAGAACAAACAGGCACTGACCTTACTGTCCTATCAAACAAACAGGCACTGCCTTTCTGTCCTATCAGAACGAACAGCACTGACCTTCTTCCTATCAGAAAACAGGCACTGACCTTTCTGTCCTATCAGAACGAAAACGGCACCTTCTGTCCTATCAGAAGAACAGGCACTGACCTTTCTGTCCTATCAGAACGAACAGGCACTGACCTTCTGTCCTATCAGGATGAAACAGGCACTGACCTTTCTGTCCTATCGAGAACAAACAGCACTGCCTTTCTTGTCCTATCAGAGAAACAGGCACTGACCCTCTGTCCTACAGAAACAGCACTGCCTTTCTGTCCTATCAGAGACAGGCACTGACCTTTCTGTCCTATCAGAACGAACAGGCACTGACCTTACTGTCCTATCAGAACGAACAGGCACTGGACCTTTCTGTCCTATCAGAACAACAGGCACTGGCCTTACTGTCTATCAGAACAAACAGGCACTGACCTTTCTGTCCTATCAGAACGAACAGGCACTGGCCTTTCTGTCCTATCAGAACGAACAGGCACTGACCTTTCTGTCCTATCAGAACGAACAGGCACTGCCTTACTGTCCTATCAGAACGAACAGGCACTGGCCTTCTGTCCTATCAGAACGAAACAGGCCTGCCTTTCTGTCCTATCAGAACAAACAGGCACTGGCCTCTGTCCTATCAGAACGAACAGGCACTGACCTTTCTGTCCTATCAGAACGAACAGGCACTGACCTTCTGTCCTATCAGAATGAACGGGCACTGACCTTACTGTCCTATCAGGATGAACGGGCACTGACCTTACTGTCCTATCAGAGAACAGGCACTGACCTTTCTGTCCTATCCAGAACGAACCGACACTGGCCTTTACTGTCCTATCAGAACGAAACAGCGCTGGACCTTTTCGTCCTATCAGAACGAACAGGCACTACCTTTCTGTCCTATCAGAACAAACAGCACTGCCTTCTGTCCTATCAGAACGAACAGGCACTGGACCTTACTGTCCTTCAGAAAACAGGCACTACCTTACTGTCCATCGAACGAACAGCCTGCCTTTCTGTCTATCAGAACGAACAGGCATGACCTTCTGTCTATCGAACAGACTGGCCTTACTGTCCTATTCAGAAAAAACAGGCACTGACCTTCTGTCCTATCAGAACGAACAGGCACTGACCTTCTGTCCTATCAGAACGAAACAGGCACTGGCCTTTCTGTCCTATCAGAGAACAGCACTGACCTTTCTGTCCTATCAGAACGAACAGGCACTGGCCTTACTGTCCTATCAGAACGAACAGGCACTGACCTTTCTGTCCTATCAGAACGAACGGGCCACTGACCTTTCTGTCCTATCAGAAAACGGCCTGACCTTACTTCCTAGCAGACGAACGGCACTGACCTTTCTGTCCTATCAGAAATGAACAGGCACTGACCTTCTTCCTATCAGATGAAGCACTGACCTTTCTGTCCATCAGAATGAACGCACTGACCTTTCTGTCCTATCAGGATGAACAGGCAGGACTTACTGTCCTATCTATAACTTCCCGCGCGAAAGAGAGGCCGCCTGCCTTCGTGTTCCTTGGAAATATGGCGTATTTTGTTTTACGTTTATTTCTTACATCGTACCGGGAACTTAGTTTCATTACATACAGTCGGAACTACATATCACGTTAACGTCAACTCATCATCGTTCCTACCAGAATATACTTTCCCGAAGATCCAGTGGTGTTATTGCCTTCACAATCAATGGATCTGATCCCAGCCGGCGACCCTGTGCGACGCCGAAAAAGGGGAACGTGGCGTCTCGGTGTCAGGCTTCGGAGAGGGCACATCCGCTCCACTCCTAGCATACTACTCGCAATGTCAGTCTCTTGACAATACTGATAAATCCGAGCCGGTGCATTCCAGAGAAGACATCGGGATGCAACGTCTCTGCTTCACGGAAACATGGCTAACTCAAGGGACGCTAACGAGTCGGTGCAGCAGCTGGTTTCTTCATGCATCGCGCCGACAGAAACAAACATCTTTCCGGTAAGAAAGAGGGGCGGGGGTATGCCTTATGATTAACGAGAAGTGGTGTGATCATCATAACAACACACAGACTCAAGTCTGTTCTGTTCACGCTGATCTAGAACTCCTCACAATCAAATGTCGACCGCATTATCTACCAAGGGAATTCTCGTCAATCATATCACAGCCGTATACATTCCCCCCAAGCAGACACATCGATGCCCTGAACGAATTTATCTGACTCTTTGTAAACTGGAAACCACACACCCTGAGGCTGCATTCATCGTAGCTGGGGATTTTAACAAGGCTAATCTAAAAAACAAAACTCCCTAAATTCTATCAGCATATCGATTGTGCTACCAGGGCTGGAAACACTAGACCATTTTATTACTAATTTCCGCGACGCTTATAAGGCCTCCCCCGCCCCCTTTCGGAAAAGCTGACCACGACTCCATTTTGTTGATTCCAGCCTACAAACAGAAACTCAAGACAACAAGCTCCCGCTCAGGTCTGTTCAACGCTGGTCCGACCAATCTGAATCCACGCTTCAAGACTGCTTCGATCACGCGGATTGGAATATGTTCCGCATCGGTCCAACACAACAATAATTGACGAATATGCTGATCGCGTGAGCGAGTTCATTAGGAAGTGCATTGACGATGTCGTACCACAGCAACAGATAAAACATTCCCAAAACCAGAAAACCGTGGATTGACGGCAGCATTCGCGTGAAACTGAAAGCGCGAACCACTGCTTTTAACCGGGCAAGGTGACGAAGCATGACCGAATACAACACGTGTAGCTATTCTCTCCGCAAGGCAATCAAACAGGCAAGTCTTCAGTACAGAGACAAAATCGAGTCGAATTCAACAGCTCAGACACAAGAGGTATGTGGCAGGGTCTACAGTACATATCACGGATTACAAAAAGAAAACCAGCCCGTGAGGACCAGGAGTGTCTTGTCCAGACAGGCTAAACAAACTTTTTTGCCGCCTTTGAGGACAATACAGTGCCACTGACACGGCCCCTACCAAAACCTGCGGGCTCTCCTTCCACTGCAGCCGAGGTGAGTAAAACGATTTAAACGTGTTAACCCTCGCAAGGCTGCAGGCCCAGACGGCCATTCCCAGCCGCGTCTCAGAGCATGCGCAGACCAGCTGGCTTGTGTGGTTTACGGACATATTCAATCAATCCTTATCCCAGTCTGCTGTTCCAATGCTTCAAGAGGGCCACCATTGTTCCTGTTCCCAAGAAAAGCTAAGGTAACTGAGCTAAACGACTACGCCCCGTAGCACCACTTCCTTCATCATGAAGTGCTTTGAGAGACTATCAAGGACATATCACTCCACCCTACCGGACACCCTAGACCCACCAATTTGCTTACCGACCCAATAGGTCCACAGACGACGCAATCGAACCACACTGCACACTGCCCGTAACCCATCTGGACAAGAGGAATACCATGTGAGAATGCTGTTCAGCGATTACAGCTCAGCATTTAACACCAATAGTACCCTCCAAACTCGTCATCAAGCTCGAGACCCGTGGTCTCGACCCCGCCCTGTGCAGCGGGTCCTGGACTCCTGACGGGCCGCCCCAGGTGGTGAGGGTAGGTAACAACATCTCCACCCCGCTGATCCTCAACACTGGGGCCCCCCAAGGGTGCGGTTCTGAGCCTCTCCTGTACTCCCTGTTCACCACGACTGCGTGGCATGCACGCCTCCAACTCAATCATCAAGTTTGCGATGAACTAAGTGGTAGGCTTGATCACCAACACGACGAGACGGCCTAGCAGGGAGGAGGTGAGGGCCCGGAGGGGTGTGTGGTGTCAGGAAAATAACCTCATACTCAACGTCAACAAAACAAAGGAGATGATTGTGGACTTCAGGAAACAGCAGAGGGAGCACCCCCTATCCACATCGACGGGTCAGTAGTGGAGAAGGTGGAAAGTTTTAAGTTCCTCGTGTACACATCACGGACAAACTGATTGGTCCACCCACACAGACAGGTTGTGAAGAAGGCGCAGCAAGCCCTCTTCAACCTCAGGAGGCTGAAGAAATTCGGCTTGTCACCAAAAAGCACTCACAAACTTTCTACAGATGCACAATCGAGAGCATCCTGTGGGCTGTATCACCGCCTGGTAGGCAACTGGCTCCGCCCACAACCGTAAGGCTCTCCAGAGGGTAGTGGAAGCTCTGCAGAACGCATCACCAGGGGGCAAACTACTGCCTCAGAAACCTACACACCCGATGTCACAGGAAGGCCATAAAGATCATCAAGGACAACAACCACCCAAGCCACTGCCTGTTCACCCCGCTATCATCCAGAAGGCGAGGTCAGTACAGGTGCATCAAAGCAGGGACCGAGAGACTGAAAAACGCTTCCTATCTCAAGGCCATCAGACTGTTAAACAGCCACCACTAACATTTAGCGGCGCTGCCAACATACTGACTCAACTCAGCCACTTTAAAAATGGGAATATGAGGAAATTATGTAAAAATGTACCACTGGCCACTTTAAGCAATGCCACTTAATACAATGTTTACATACCCTACATTACCCATCTCATATGTATACTACTGTACTCTATAATCATCTACTGCATCCTGCATCTTTATGCAATAATGTACACTAGCACTTTAAACTATGCCACTTTATATGTTTACATACCCTACAGTACTCATCTCATACGTATATACCGTACTCTATACCATCTACTGCATCTGCCATGCCGTTCTGTACCACCACTCATTCATATATCTTTATGTACATATTCTTATCCCTTTACACTTGTGTGTGTGTGTAAGGTAGTAGTGTGGAATTGTTTAGGTTAGATTACTGTTGGTTATTACTTGCATGTCGGAATAGAAGCACAAGCATTTCGCTACAGACTCGCATTAACATCTGCTAACCATGTGTATGTGATAATACAAATCTTGATTTGATTTGAGTTTGATGATTTATCAGAATGAACGGGCACTGACTTTCCTGTCCTATCAGAAGAACAGCACTGGCTTACGTCCTATCAGAATAACGGGCACTGACTTTTCTGTCCTATCCAGAATGAAAAGGCACTGGCCTTCCTGTCTATCAGGATTGAACAGGCACTGGAACCTTTCTGTCTATCAGGAGAACAGGCACTGCCTTACGTCTATCAGAATGAACGGCACTGACCTCTGTTTCGCTATCAGAATTGAACAGCAACTGGCCTTTCTTGTCTATCACGGATAACAGCCACTGACCTTCTGTTCCTATCAGAACGAACAGGCACTGACTTTCTGTCCTATCAGGATGAACAGCACTACCTTTTCTGTCCTATCAGACAAACAGGCACTGGCCTTCTGTCCTATCAGGATGCAAACAGGCCACTGACCTTTCTGTCCTATCAGGATGAAACAGGCACTGACCTTACTGTCCTGTTGGAATGAACAGTTCCATCACGTTATGTCACAGAATCCAGCTTTAGATAGTAATAATTATCCTATATTATATCTGTAAAACATCACTGGTGTTTAGCTTATTATATATATGTATATTAACAGTACCAGTCAAAAGTTTAAGACACACCTACTCATTCAAGGGTTTTTCTTTATTTACTATTTCTACATTGAGAATATTAGTGAAGACATCAAAACCATGAAAAACACATATGGAATCATGTAGTAACCAAAAAAGTGTTAAACAAATCAAAATAATATTTAAGTTCTGATAGGACAGTAAGGTCAGTGCCTGTTCGTTCTGATAGGACAGAAAGGTCAGTGCCAATTTTTTTTAAAATCTGTGCCTGTTATACACTGCAGCATCACCCACCTTGCAATCTGAGTGGAGGCAGTCAACATTTTGAAACTATTTAACCATAATTACTTCAAACCTTTTAATTTTATTTTATGAGGCATGTTTTTTCTTCTTTTATTTAACCTTGATTTAACTTGGCAAGTCAGTTAAGAACAAATTCTTATTTACAATGATAGCCTACACCGGCCAAACCCAGACGACACTGGGCCAATTGTGCGTCGCCCTATGGGACTCCCAATCACAGCCGGTTGTGATACAGCCTGGATTCTATCCAGAGTGTCTATAGTGACGCCTCTAGCACTGAGATGCAGTGTCTTAGACTGCTGCGCCACTCAGGAGYCCGTCTTACCATGTTCCGACCATAGGAATGTTATTAAGGCAATTATTTTATTAACATTTCTTCCTGCCTTCTTCTCCTCTTCCTCTCTTCTCTGTCCTCATCTTCCTAATTTTCCTCCCTTCTTCTCCTCTTCCTCTCTTCTCTGTCCTCATCTTCCTCATTTTCTTCCCTTCTTCTCCTCTCCTCTCTGTCCTCATCTTCCTCATTTTCCTCCCTTCTTCTCCTCTCTTCTCTGTCCTCATCTTCCTCTTTTTCCTCCCTTCTTCTCCTCTCTTCTCTGTCCTCATCTTTCTCCTTTTCCTCCCTTCTCCTCTCTTCTCTGTCCTCATCTTTCTCCTTTTCCTCTCTTCTTCTCCTCTCTTGGTTACCTCTCCCTTCCCCTTTTCTAACTCTTCTCTCCTCCCTCCTCCTCTTCCTCTCTCTTTTTCTTCTCTCCTCAGCCAAGCCAACAAATCGTCAGTTTGTAAAGTGGAGCGTTCACAAAGCAAACACAGCAGAAAGCCTAGCCAACTGACTGGAGAAATAGTGGAATGGGCTAGTGCCCAGTATATATGTGTGTGTGTGT
>NW_019943497.1:41840-44253 GCF_002910315.2 Salvelinus sp. IW2-2015
CCCGGAGCGATGAGAATATGAATGTTCTGCATCAAGGTTGTGACTGACAGCAGTGGACATTTCACACAACAAGTCTGTTGATGGCAGCATTAGTCATGAGAAGTAAACTTCTGAAACCCTCTCTCTCCCTCCCACTCTCGTCCCTGCTCCCATCCCTCCATCCCTTCCCTACTTCTCTGTAATTCCTCGTCTTTCTGTTCCCTCCCTCCCTCCTCCCCTCCCGCTAATTCATATTTCAATTAAACCCTGCTAATTTAAATTCATTTTTAAATTCAACGCTGCTAACCCAAATCCATGTATAAATTCAAACATTACATTACTCAAAAGCCTGAGGGAGTTGTATTTGTGTCAACTTGCAACTATCTTTGGAATGTGTGGAATTCCAACCTGTGACACAGAGATCAAGGTTGATACAGAGTCAGATCTATTATGTAGACCAGAGAGGTCAAGGTATGATACAGAGATCAGATCTATTATGTAGACCAGAGAGGTCAAGGTAATGATACAGAGATCAGATCTATTATGTAGACCAGAGAGGTCAAGGTATGAATACAGAGATCAGATCTATTATGTAGACAGAGAGGTCAAGGAATGAATACAGAGATCAGATCTATTATGTAGACCAGAGAGGTCAAGGTATGAATAAGAGAATCAGATCTATTATTGTAGACCAGAGAGTCAGGTATGAATACGAGATCAGATCTATTATGTAGACCAGATCGTGATCAGATAGTTAGTTATGTCAGCGTGTTTTATGTCATTCTGTATCATTCTGGTCTTTATAACGATATACGTATGTTCTGTTTCTGCTAAACATTTCCATATGCTCCCAGAACACCTGAAGAGACAGTAACCATGATTCAACCCAGACACAGCCTGGGATGATGAGGGGATGATGAGGGGATGATGAGAGAGATGATGAGGGGATGATGAGAGGTGATGAGGGATGATGAGGGATGATGAGGGGATGATGAGGGGATGATGAGAGATGATGAGGGGATGTGCCCCAAATGCCATTTTGTTCCTTTAATAGTGCACTACTTTTGATCAGAATCTATGGGTTCTGGTCAAAAGTAGTGCACTAAATAGGGCATAGGGTGTCATTTGGGATGGTACAATCCAACTATGCTATGTGCTCTGAGGAGTCAACCTCAACCTCCTCCCTCCCCTCTCACACACCCACCTGATGCTCCTTGAACTCAGAACACACACACACCACAACACACACACACACACACACACACACCACACACACACACACACACACACACACACACACACACACACACACACACACACACACACACACACACACACACACACACACACACACACACCACACACCACACGGTCTACATAATAGATCTGATCTCTGTATTCATACCTTGACCTCTCTGGTCTACATAATAGATCTGATCTCTGTATTCATACCTTGACCTCTCTGTGTCACAGGTTGGAATTCCACACATTCCAAAGATAGTTGCAAGTTGACACAAATACATACTCCCTCAGGCTTTTGAGTAATGTAATGTTTGAATTTATACATGGATTTGGGTTAGCAGCGTTGAATTTAAAAATGAATTTAAATTAGCAGGGTTTAATTGAAATATGAATTTAGGGAGGGAGGGAGGGAGGGAGAGGAAGAAAGAGAGGATTACAGAGAAGTAGGGAGGGATGGAGGGAGGGAGAGGGAGAGAGTGGGGAGAGAGAGAGGGTTCAGAAGTTTACTTCTCATGACTAATCTGCATCAACAACTTGTTGTGTGAAATGTCACTGCTGTCATCAAACCTGATGCAGACATTCATATTCTCAGCATTATGCTCATTGTGATATGATTTGCATGGTTTTTGGACCTGCCAGTTACAGGCTGTTAGTTGTCAACTCAGCTCTCTCTTGGTACCTTCACAGTGTCTGAGCTGTATCAGAACTCAAGTCCTAGACTAGTGAGTAGCCTTGAACCTGTTAGGCACAGATCTAGGACCAGCATACCCCTCTAAATACTATCCTTAACCATCAGAGTGGGAAAATGAAACTGACCTTTGATCAGTTTGTCTATGTGTTCCTGCTTCCTGACAGACTGAGAGAAGGGTTGCGTCCCAAGTTCACCCTATTTATTACATAGTTCTCTATTGGCTCCTATTCCCTACATAGTTCTCTATTGGCTCCTATTCCCTTCATAGTTCTCTATTGGATCCTATTCCCTACATAGTTCTCTATTGGCTCCTATTCCCTACATAGTTCTCTATTGGATCCTATTCCCTACATAGTATTCTATTGGATCCTATTCCCTACATAGTATTCTATTGGCTCCTATTCCCCACATAGTATTCTATTGGCTCCTATTCCCTACATAGTTCTCTATTGGCTCCTATTCCCTACATAGTATTCTACTGGATCCTATTCCCTACATAGT
>NW_019943497.1:47711-52733 GCF_002910315.2 Salvelinus sp. IW2-2015
CCCCATGTGTGGGAGGTGGGACAAAATAGGTATCTGAGGCATTTTCAGTGGGGCTAGGGGCTCTGCAGTAAAATAAAACAATGATAACTACCCTAAACAACAGTATACAAGGAATATTGACATTAGAGAGAGAAATAAAGCGAGGCATAAAGTAATCACAGGTGTTGATTGGGAGAGCTAGCTAAGACAACGGGTAAGACAGCAACAGCTAATCAGCTAAGACAACAACAACAGATAAAATGGCGGTGAATGGGCAGAGAGGGTCAGTTAACTACAGACAGGGCCTGAGTTCGAGGCTGGGGCTGACAGATAAACAAAACAAACAAAATGGAGTGGCGTGATTAATGAACAGTCCAGCAGGCATCAGCCATGTAGCCAGGTGATCATAGTGTCCAGTGAATAGCAATAGATGAAACAGGGAAGTCGTTACTACGCTAGCTAGCGGGAGACATGGCGTTCACAAAGTTAGCAGGCTGGGGCTAGCAGAAGCGTCTTCATCGACGTCCGAAAATGGCCGGTTGAGAGCACATCGGATGGAATTACGTCGGCAGACCAGTTGCGATGGATCTGTGGGTCTCCGTGTCGACAAAGTGTCCAGGCCAATTGGCAAAAGAGGTAATGTAGCTGGAGTAATATCGTTTGCTAGCCGGGAGATGCTCCTGGCTCAAACTGGTGCTAGCTTTGGGACAAGGGCGTTGGCCACTATAGCCACTCGGTAGCAGCTAGCTAGTTGCGATGATCCTATGCAAAGGTCCAGAGCTTACGGCAGGAATCTAGTCGTGTTAGTGAAGAGTCCGGGAGGCATCAATTGTGTAGCCAAATGATCATAGGGTCCATTGAGCAGGCCCGCGAGATGGGCCTGGTTCAAAGGCTAGCTTCGGGGCTGGGCCACTTGGTAGCAGCTAGCTAGCTGCGAGGATCTGGAATAATGGTCCAGTAATCTGGAGTAATGGTGGAGAAAAGCAGTCCTGATATGCTCAGGGTTGATATCGCGTTGTGCAGACTGGCGGGTGTTATGCAGGATAAAAGCGGCTGGTATCTGAGCTAGAGGTTAAAGCCGCTAGCAGTGGCTAACAATGACTAAATAGCTAGTTGCTAATTAGCTGGTTAGCAGCTGATGGCTAGCTTCTGATGGGGGTTGTAGCTATAAGGTCTAAAAATAGTGGATCCGTATCACATTGGGTGAGACGGTTTGCCGGAAAGTATATTCAATTTAAAAATGGAAATAGAGATTGAAATATATACAAAAAGAGAAGAAATACGACTAAATTTACATGGGACAACGATAAACACGTCTGCACTGACGCAGGATAGCATGGATGGAGCAGGTGTTAGAGGAAAGCAGGCCCTTGGATTGATTGCAGGCCTGGTCTTAGGAAGGGAAGGCAGGCGATGGATGGATGATTGCAAGGCTGTCTAGAGGGGAAAGCAGATGGATGGATGGAATGAAGGCCTGTTCTAGAGGGGGGAACAGCAGGATGGATGTATGAGATGGATGCAGGCTGTCCTAGAGGGGGAAAGCAGGGTTTGATGGATGAAGGCTGTCCTAGAGGGGAAGCAGGATGCGATTGATGGCACGGCTGCTCTTAGAGGGGGGGACAAGCAGGCATGGAGGAGGATGAAGCGGCTGTCTAGAGGTGTGAAAGCAGGATGGATGGATGGAATGAAGGCTGTCTAGCAGGGCGAAAGCAGGATGGATGGATGGCATGCCGATGAAGGCTGTCTTAGAGGGGTAAAGCAGGATGGATGCGCAAGGATGCAAGGCTGTCTTAAGGAGGGCGAAAGCAGGATGGATGTGCTGAAGGCTTGTCCTAGAGGGGAAAGCAGGATGATGGCATGGATGAATGCTGTCTAGACGGGGAAGCAGGATGGATGGCATGGAATGAAGGCTGTCTAGAGGGAAAGCATGATGGATGGCATGGATGGATGCAGGCTCTCTAGAGGGAAAGCAGGGTTGATGGATCGAGGCTGTCTCAGAGGGGGAAAGCTCAGGATGGATTTGATGGCCAGGCTGTCCTAGAGGGGAACGCAGGATGGATGAATGGATGACAGGCTGTTAGAGGGGAAAGCAGGATGGATGGCTGGATTGAAGGCTGTCTAGCGGGAAAGCAGGAGGAATGGCTGGATAAAGGCTGTTCTAGAGGGAAAAGCGGATGGATGAGATGAGGCTTTCTAGAGGCGGGACAGCAGGATGGCATGGATGGATGAAGGCTGTCCTAGGGGAAAGCAGGCCAGGATGGGAATGGCATGAAGGCTATCTTAGAGGGGAAGGCAGGATGGATGGATAGGTATGAACGGCTGTTTTAAGAGGGGGAAGCAGGCATGGACGGATGGATGAGGCTTGTCTAGAGAGGAAAGCAGGAGGAATGGATGGATCGAAGCTGTCTAGAGGGGAAAGCAGGATGGATGGATGGATGAAGGCTGGTCTAGAGGGACAACGCAGGCATGCGATGGATGGTATGAAGGCTTATTCTAGAGGGGGGAAGCAGGATGGATGGGTGGCAATGAAGGCGTTCTAGAGGCGCGAAAGCAGGATGGATGGATGCGGATGAAGGCTGTCTAGACGGGGAAAAGCAGCGATGGGATGCGATGGCATTTGAAGGCTGTCTAGAGCGGGAAGCAGGATGGATGGATGGCAGAAGGCTGTCTAGGAGGGGAAAGCAGGTGATGGTTGGCATGGATGAAGGCTGTCTAGAGGGGGACAGCAGGATGGATGGATGGATGAAGGCTGTACTAGAGGGGAAAGCAGGAATGGATGATGTATGAAGGCTGTCTAGAGGGGAAGCAGGATGGCTGGATGGATGCAAGGGCTGGTCTAGAGCGGGAAACAGCAGGAATGGATGGGATGGATGAAGGCTGTCCTAGAGGAAAGCAAGGATGGTTATGGATGGATGAAGGCTGCTCTAGAGGGGAAAGCAGGATGATGGATGCATTGAAAGACTGTTCTAGAGGGGGAAGAGCGATAGATGGCATGGTGAGAGGCTTGTCTACGGAGGGCGAAAGCAGGATGGCATGGATTGGATGAAGGCTGTCTAGAGGGGGAAGCCAGGATGGATGGATGGATGAAGTGCTGTCCTAGAGGGGACAGCAGCAGATGGATGGTTGGATGAAGGCTGTCTAGAGGGGGAAGGCAGGTGATGGATGGTAATGAAGGCTGTCCTATGAGGGGACGCAGGATGGAATGGATGGATGAAGCTGTCAGAGGCGGGAAGCCAGGCATTGGTATGGATGGATGAAGGCTGTCTAGAGTGGGAAGCAGGATGGATGGATGGGCATGAAGGCTGATCTAGAGGGGGGAAGCAGGATATTGTTATATGTAATTATTGAGCTGTTTTTCGGTCGTGTTCTTCAACGATCCAAATGGGCACCGTATCTCTCTCTATAATAGGGCACTACTTTTGACCAGAGGGCTCGCTGGTAAGGGGGGGCAATGGGACAGTCATGCCTGAAAGTGAGTGGGTTTTTATATATATATAGTCTATTTTTTTCACCTTTATTTAAACCAGGTAGAGCCAGTATGAGAACAAGTTCTCATTTTACAACTGCGAACCTGGCCAAGATAAAGCAAAGCAGTGGCCAAAAAATCAACACAGTGACACATAGGGATATATAACGAAAAGTTCAGTCAATCAACACAATAAAAAATCCATCTATTATACAGTGTGTGGCATAATGGGAATAAGGACGGTAGGTAATAAATAAGCTGTCGTAGGCAAAGAATTAACAGATGTACGATTGCAACTCCTCCCTTTGGCCTGTTCTATCTTGACAGGAACAATGTTGCAGTTGGGGGATGGAAATCTCAGGAATTTTTGGTGGCCTTTCCTAGGGTCAGGATTCAGACAACGGATAAGGACTTCAGGAGTTGGCGGAGTTTGCTAAAGCATTGAGCTAAAACAACTGTAAGGACGAGGGAGGTTTCTGATGTAACAATGCATGGAACGAAGGCTTTTACGGTTACGAAAGTCAACGAATGACTGAGCGGCCCTGGGGACACACAGGGCCTGGTTAACCTCTACATCACCCGAGGAACAGAGGTGGAGTAGGATAAGGGTACGGCTAAAAGGCTATCAAAAACTGGTCGTCTATGCGTTGGGGACAGAGAATAAAGCAGTAGATTTCTGGGTGTGGTAGAATAGATTCAGGCATAATATACAGACAGGTGTAGGTCGGGTGCGGTACAGTGGAGGTAAACCTAGCATGAGTGACGATAAGAGAGTTTGCATCTCTGGAGGCACTAGTTATGCTAGTGAGTTCCCCCATGTGTGGGAGGTGGGACAAAAAGGTATCTGAGGCATTTTTCAGTGGGGCTAGGGCTCTGCAGTAAAATAAAACAATGATAACTACCCTAAACAACAGTATACAAGGAATATTGACTTAGAGAGAGAAATAAAGCGAGGCATAAAGTAATCACAGGTGTGATTGGGAGAGCTAGTAAGACAACGGGTAAGACAGCAACAGCTAATCAGCTAGACAACAACAACAGATAAAATGGCGCGGTGGCGAGAGGGTCAGTTAACTACAGACAGGGCCTGAGTTCGAGGCTGGGCTGACAGATAAACAAAACAAACAAAATGGAGTGGCGTGATTAATGAACAGTCCAGCAGGCATCAGCCATGTAGCCAGGTGATCATAGGGTCCAGTGAATCAGCAATAGATGAAACAGGGAAGTCGTTACTACGCTAGCTAGCGGGAGACATGGCGTTCACAAAGTTAGCAGGCTGGGCTAGCAGAAGCGTCTTCTCGACGTCCGAAAATGGCGCGTTGAGAGCACATGGATGGAAATTATGAGAGACAGAGAGTGAGAGAGAGATGAGAGTGGTGCCCCGTTATGTGTGTGGTGTTTTGTGCACGTGTTAGTGTGCACGTGTGTGTTGTATTTGTATGTTTGTTTGTCGTGTTGTGTGTCGTGTGTGTGCGTGTGGGGTGTGTTGTGTGGTTGCGTGTGCGTGTGCGTTGTGTGTGTTGGAGCGTTGTGCGTGTGCGTGTGTTGTGTGTATGTCATGTTGTTGTTGGTGTGTT
>NW_019943497.1:55265-65733 GCF_002910315.2 Salvelinus sp. IW2-2015
GTGTGTGTGTTCAGTGTGAACATCTAAGTCCTCTACTTCCCACTGTCTCAGCCGGCCTTCAAAGAGGGTTAATGCTCAAACAGGTCGGTGGGAGTACACACAGACTATAATTCCCATGGAGACGCCCCTGCGACCCGGGAGAGGCCTCCCTTAATAAATACTGCACACTGAGTGTACAAAACATTAAGAGCACCTGCTCTTTCCATGACATATACTGACCAGGTGAATCCAGGTGAAAGCTATTATCCCTTATTGATGTCACTTGTTAAATCCCCTTCAATCAGTGTTGATGAAGGGGAGGAGACACGTTAAAGGAGACAACTGAGACATGGATTGTGTATGTGTGCCATTCAGAGGGTGAATGGGCGAGACAAAATATTTAAGTGCCTTTGAATGGGCTATGGTAGTAGGTGCCAGGCGCACCGGTTTGTGTGAAGAACTGCAATGCTGTTAGGTTTTTCATACTCAACTGTTTCCCGTGTGTCACAAGAATGGTCCACCACCCAAAGGACATCCAGCCAACTTGACACAACTGTGGGAAGCATTGGAGTCAACATGGGCCAGCATCCCTGTGGAGTCAACATGGGCCAGCATCCCTGTGGAGTCAACATGGGCCAGCATCCCTGTGGAGTCAACATGGGCCAGCATCCCTGTGGAACCCTTATAACACGTTGTAAAGTCCATGCCCTGATGAATTGAGGCTGTAGAGTACGCATTACTGTAGTGATTGACAGCTTGAGGTATTGCAACATGCAGTACAGTGTCTGGGCACACGTGCTTGTTTGTAGTTGAGCATGTTGAGAGTGTTTCTCTGGGTGTTTTATGATGACCTGCAGCGAGACCTATCCATCATAAAGCAGCAGGAGGGACATGAAACTCCTCCCCCTCTTACCTCTTCCCCTCTCTTCCACTCTCTCTCTCTTCCCCTCTCTTCCTCTCTTCCCCTCTCTTCCTCTCTCTCTCTTCCCCTCTCTTCCTCTTCCTCTCTTCCCCTCTTCCTCTCTCTCTCTTCCCCCTCTCTTCCTCTCTTCCCCTCTCTTCCTCTCTCTTGTCTGTAGATACAGTATCTATTAGTGCTGGGGAATACTGCTATCCAGTGCAGCCAGATTCTATTAACAACTGTGAACTCAATCAGAGGCAAAATCCCACTCAATCTTCTAGAATGTCACAGTTGGGCAGGATATTACCCAATCTGGTAACCGCTGTTATCGGCTGTCCTGGTGATGTTGTGCTGTCCAGACATGCTCTCTCTCTCTTTCTCACTCTGAGAGATGACAACAGCCACACTCTGGATATGCCCGGAATCTGAGGGGGAGGGAGGGGGAAGAAAGGGAGGGAGGAGAGGAGTGAGGGGAGGCGAGGAGGGGAACAGAACATGAGGGGGAGGGGGAAGGAGGAGGGAAGATTTATTTGATTTTATTTATGTGACCGTTTAAAAACACAACACAAGCACATGTAGATATAATGCATTTAAAATCATCGAGGATGACACAGAAAAGAAGGAAAAACTATATCTGGAAAGTGTGGTTGGTGTTTGTGCTCCGCAGTTACTTTTCCATCTGAACACACCTATCTAGATCCCACAACCCTAAGATGGGGAAGTTACCTCTCCATCTGAACACACCTATCTAGATCCCACAACCCTAAGATAGGGAAGTTACCTTTTGAGATTTCATCACTTTCTCCATCCTTGCCCCTTATTTGGTATTGGTATTTTGGTATTTTATTAGGATCCCCATTATCTGTTGCAAAAGCAGTAGCTACTCTTCCTGGGGTACAAACAAAACATAAAACATAATACAGAATGACATAATACAGAACATCAATAGACAAGAACAGCTCAAGGACAAAACTAAATAATTTTTTTAAAAGCCACACTTAGCCTACATATCAATCCATAAACACAAACTATCTAGGTCAAATAGGGGAGAGACGTTKTGCTGCGAGGTGTTGCTTTACCTGTTTGTAGAAACCAGGTTTGCTGTTTATTTGAGCAATTTGAGATGGAAGGAAGTTCCATGCAATAATGGCTCTATATAATACTGTACATTTTCTTGAATTTGTTCTGGATTTGCGGACTGTGAAAAGACCCCTGGTGGCATGTCTGGTGACATACAGGATGTGTGCGTGTGCATGCGTACATGTGTGTTCAGGTAATTGATGACTAGGAGGGTAGTTACCTACAGATAACATTGAGATAACTTTAAGATTCATGAGATAAAGAAACTCTCTTTTGACTCACTCCAGATGAGATGAAGATATCTTATTGTCTGACCAAACACCAAACCACCAAACACCAAACCACCCACCCATAACATCTGTCTCTCCAGAGCAGTCCAGTATCTGATGGAACACACTAGGTTGGGAAAGTTTCCTTATCATTGTCTTTGGATGAATTGAGTATGTATGTGGATGTCCATTTCACAAACCTGAAAGGCTAGATAGGAACCGAACCGGTATGTGTGTCGAAGTTCCTCCTTTGTCTGTTGGGACAAAATATTTCTACAGTTTGTGTTACGTACCGATGTCTACTTTTTTTGAAATKGTTGTTTTTTAGTATTAGCTGGTGGTGGATCAGCTTTAATATTGCAGATAGATTGGGAGTTCTATCAATGTAAATGTCTGCATCATTTCCAATCCCCCATATATATTTTGTTAAATATATTTGCATTCTTTATTATTTCCCCCTAACCCTACCACCCCTCCCCTAATTGAAGTAAACTAATGGACAACAATACTTATGCTTTTACTTCCAGCTTATACATACTATATATATTTTATGACAGTACATTTTACGTTAGTTCTCTTTTTTTATTTGTTTTTAGTCTCAGCCTTCTGCTACCTTCAACCCCTCCCATCTATCTCTGAACACCATCCAGTCCCAGCCTTCAGCTCCCCTCAACCCCTCCCATCTATCTCTGACCACCATCCAGTCCCAGCCTTCAGCTCCCCTCAACCCCTCCCATCTATCTCTGTAACACCATCCCAGTGCCCAGCCTTCAGCTCCCCTCAACCTCTCCCATCTATCTCTGAACACCATCCAGTCCCAGCCTTCAGCTCTCCTCAACCCCTCCCATCTATCTCTGAAGACCATCCAGTCTCAGCCTTCAGCTACCCTCAACCTCTCCCATCTCTCTCTGAAGACCATCCAGTCCCAGCCTTTAGTTCCCCTCAACCCCTCCCATCTATCTCTGAAGAACATCCAGTTTAGATGTCTAGCTGCCATATATTTTCCACTGTGTTGTAATGTTTCACAAAAGTTATAAACCTTCATATTCTCACAGTTTCTACAGATTGTAAATTTTGATTAATATATTCTTAAAAGTTGTATTATATTATTGATCGATTGACTATGGCTTTTCAAGTCATCCAGCAGTGCTATTTACAAAGTTAGCTCCAGGTAAATGTTGCAATTCTTCAGACATTCCTGAATCTACATATGGGCAGTACCAAAACAAGTGATCTAATTTTTCTGTCTCTTCGCAGCAAAAGCTGTAAAGCTGGGACGGTTGTATACAGTATATTTAACATTCTATTGGTTGCACGAATTTTGTATAATAATTTACATTGAAAGACTCTAAGTTCTGAATCCGGCATTGTTTTATATATCAGTTCATAAACCATTTGCCATGGAATTGGCACATCAAAAATCTCTTCTATTTTGCAACCTGTATGGCGCAGCTGTCAATTCTTTGGTCTTTAAATGAAATGTGTATATTTTTTAATTATCACAATTTTGGTCTTTAATGTAGGACCGACAAACAAGTTCCTTGCCTTCTCTCCTTTCCACTTGCCTCCTCCATTTTTGTGGTAATGCTGCAATCAGTTGGTTGTAGTTTTGGATTGAGCAGACATTTCCATAKATTTATTTTAGCTGCATGTGTGACAACTCCACCAGTCATATTTATGATATTCTTGAACAAAGATTATTAAATTATTTTTTTATAACGTTTTTTTTTTAAATCAGTTAGTGTATTTGAGTTTATCCATTATATTTGTTTTAAATTTTGTTTAGTCTTTTCTGGTGGATTAAACTGAAATGGCAACCAGCTTTCTATTGCTTGTTTTAAAAATAGCAATATTCTGGAGATGATTTAATTCTCAAATAACTAAAAGTGAGAGGTTGTAATCTGAATAAAGGGAATAAGGCCATTTTTGAACATGGGATGAGACATCCTTACTAWTCTGCTAGAGAACCAGTTCAGATTTAAGTACAACTTTTGTATGACTGAAGCCTTTAGTGAGAGGTTCAATTCTTTAATATTTAATCATGTCAGCCCTCCGAATTCATATTCATTATATAAATCAGCCTGTTTAATTTTGTCTGRCTTGTCATTCCAAATAAAGTGAAATATTTTTTGCTTTCTGTGTAGGCAGGGCCATAAGTAAATAGGTAAACTAGGATATGACTAAATCATTTATCATGGTGTTTTTTCCACAAATAGACAGGTATTTATATTTCCATGCTAGCAACATATTATCTATTTTTGCTAACTTTCTATTAAAATTTGTAAGTCGCTCTGGATAAGAGCGTCTGCTAAATGACTTAAATGTAATGTAAATGTAAAATGTACAGTATTGTAGCTTTTTTTATTTCGGGATATGAGTACAGAGTACGTCCACTTCACCATCAGACCATTTTATTTGTATACTATACAGTACAGTAATGTAAAAGTAGTATTTATTAGCGATCCATTACGTAATATGGTACATTTATCATAGTTCAGGTGTACACCAGAGAGGTTAGAAAACGTATCTAGATCCTCTATGAGGCTGTGCAGGCATCCAGATAGCAGATGTAAAAGAAAACATGAATCATCAGCGTGCAATGACACCTTTGTTTTTAAGACCTGGATTTCTAGCCCATTGATATTGTTGGATCTGATTTTAATAGCTAACATTTCGATGGCCATAATAAAAAATATGCCGATAACGGACAACCTTGTTTCACTCCTCTTGACAGTTTTCAGATATTTTCAGAGATGTGACCATTATTTACTAATTTGAATTCAGGGTTACTATACACAAATTTAACCCATTGTATAAGAGATTCTCAAAAATTAAAATTCTCGAGGCATTTACATATAATTTCTAGTTGTACTTTATCAAAGGCCTTTTCAAAATCAGCTATGAATACTAGGCCCGTACCTCTGCCTACCTTATTTTTCTACTTTTTTCTTATTTATTATTTGTGTACTTGTTTGACATTCTACTACAGTGTAGGAGCTAGAAACACAAGCATTCTGCTGCACCTGCTGTAACCACTGCTCTACTGCAGAGGTCAGAGGTCACAGACATCATATGGCCTCTCCTGTCAGGTCACAGCCATGCTCAGATCTGTAGTGTCATAGACATTAGGGGCGCGTAACATTAGGAAACAATAAACATGGAACGTGAAACATGTTGGGAATTAAATATCAAGAAAAGTCAACAGGAGAAGTGAACATAAATGTTTAAATTATGTTACCTTGTTCCAGAGTGATGCCTTTAACAGAAACTGATGGAAATCTGACCATTGATGTTACCTTGTTACAGTGTGATGCCTTTAGCAAAACCTGTTGGAAATCTGACCGTTGACATGATCATTCAGTCATAGGGTCTACATAACACAGTCATAATAAAGACATACAGTATCAACTGTCACAACCAATCATATCCATGTTTTAAAACAGAGATAAGGTTTGTCTTGAGATACCCAGACTACGGGTATGTTGTGGTCCTGTAACCAGGCAGATCCCAACCTGTCCAGAGGAGCAGTGGACTGAGAGAGCAATGGGCTGAGAGAGCAGTGGGCTGAGAGAAGAAGTGGGCTGAGAGAGCAGTGGGCTGAGAGAAGAAGTAGACTGAGAGAGCAGAGGACTGAGAGAGAAGTGGGCTGAGAGAGAAGTGGGCTGAGAGAGCAGTGGCCAAAGGATTACAATCCCTTAAATTTAGCTGCACCTGTGTGTGTGTGTGTGTGTGTGTGTGTGTGTGTGTGTGTGTCGTTGTGTGTGTGTGTGTGTGTGTGTGTGTGTGTGTGTGTGTGTGTGTGTGTGGGTGTGTGTGGTTGTGTGTGTGTTGTGTGTGTGTGTGTGTGTGTGTGTGTGTGTGTGGTGTGTATCCACGCCAAGACAAACAGGGAGGGGAGAGAGGTGTCCATGCATTCCAACCCCAGGGGAAAACACACTCGCTCTGAGCTGATAATGCCACATCAAACAAGGGGAAGGGGGGGCTCGAGCTTTAGTGTTGAGAAACAAAACCAGCTGCATCAACAAAGATGGCCACTCATACCAGAGATTGATCACCTGTAGAGTTGTAGTAGACGGGTAGTTCTTAGTCTAATTTCATGACTCATGTTTACTTCTTGTGTTCAACAGGAAAACATTGTTGGAAGAGCAGCATTGTATCCGGACACAGCCATAAAGAGAAAGACCTTCATAAGCATTTCAAAGCAGAGACGGAGCTCAGAGACAGAGGCTCAGAGACGGAGGCTCAGAGACGGAGGCTCAGAGACGGAGGCTCAGAGACGGAGGCTCAAGAACGAGGCTCAGAGACGGAGGCTCAGAACGGAGGCTCAGAGACAGAGGTTGCATCCCAATTGGCAAACCCATTCCCTATATACTGCACTAACACCACTTTGCCATGGTCTAAAGTAGTGCACTATATAAGGAATTGGTGCCATTTGATACGTGACTAAGGGGGAGGCCCACAACTAAAAATCTTCACAATTTAACACTGCTTTGACAAACACTGTTAAACTCAGAAGATACATTCCACACCTTGTTACCTTGTTGAACTATTGCACATCGTTACAACACTGTATATAGACGTAATATGACATTTGAAACGTCTCTATAACAATGTAAACACACACCACCATTCAAACGTTTGGGTCACTTAGAAATGTCCTTGTTTCTATTTGTTGTCCATTAAAATAACATCAAATTACAGAAATATAATGTAACATTGTTAATGTGTAAATTACTATTCAGCCGGAAACCCTTTGAATTTAATTGAATTGAGAGAGGGAGTGACAGAGAGTGACAGAGAGTGACAGAACAGAGAGAGAGAGAGAGAGAGAGAGAGAGAGAGAGAGAGAGAGAGAGAGAGAGAGAGAGAGAGAGAGAGAGAGAGAGAGAGAGAGAGAGAGAGAGAGAGAGAGAGAGAGAGGAAGAGAGAGAGAGAGAGAGGAGAGGAGGAAGAGAGTGACAGAGAGGAAAGAGAGAAGAGAGAGAGTGAAAGAGAGAGAGAGAGAGAGAGAGAGAGAGAGAGAGAGAGAGAGAGAGAGAGAGAGAGAGGGGGAGTGGTCTAGGAGATAATAGTTATTTAACAGTGAGTCCCCCTGGTATTTAAAACAAGCGTTAGCAGAGCATACTGCCAGCATCGGTGTTACAGTGAGGCACTACTACAGTTTACTAGTCTAATCACAATATGACACTACTACAGTTTACTAGTCTAATCACAATATGACACTACTACAGTTTACTAGTTAAATCACAATATGACACTACACAGTTTACTAGTCTAATCAACGTATTACACTACTACAGTTTACTAGTATAACACCAGATTACACTACTACAGTTTACTAGTCTAATCACAGTATTACAGAACTACAAGTTTACTAATCTAATCACAATATGACACTACTACAGTTTACTAGTCTACATCACAATATGACAGTACTACATTTACTAGTCTGATCACAGTATACAGTACTACAGTTTACTAGTCTAATCACAATATGACACTACTGACAGTTTTACTAGTCTGATCACAGTATTAACAATACTCAGTTTACTAGTTAATCACAATTGACTAACTCAGTTTTACTAGTTATCACATATTACACTACTACGTTATACTATAATCACAGTATTACATATACAGTTACTAGTATACACAGTATTACACTACTACAGTTACTATACTAATCACAGATTACACTACTACAGTTTACTAGTATAATCACAGATTGCACTACTACAGTTTACTAGTCTGATCACAGTATTACACTACTACAGTTTACTAGTCTAATCACAGTATTACACTACTACAGTTTACCTAGTCTAATCACAGTATTACACTACTACAGTTTACTAGTCTAATCACAGTTACAGAACTACAGTTTACTAGTCTAATCACAGTACTTACACTACTACAGTTTACTAGTCTCAATCACAGTATTACACTACTACAGTTTACTAGTCTAATCACAGTGATTACACTAACTACAGTTTACTAGTCTAGATCACAGTATTACACTACAATACAGTTTTACTAGTCTTAATCACAGTAACACTACTACAGTTTACTAGTCTAATCCACAAATTACCACTACTTACATTTACTAGTCTAATCAACAGTATTACACTACTACAGTTACTAGTCTTAATCACAGTATTACACTACTACAGTTTACTAGTCTAATCACAGTATTACAGACTACACAGTTATAGTCTTAAATCACAGTATTACACTACTACAGTTTACTAGTCTAATCACAGTATTACACTACTACAGTTACTAGTCTAATCACAGTATATACACTACTACAGTCTTACTAGTCTAATCACAGTATTACACTGAAGCTATCACAGCTTTACTAGTCTAATCACAGTAATTCACACTACAGTTTACTAGTCTAATCACAGTATGACACTACTACAGTTTACTACGTCTAATCACAGTATTACACTACTACAGTTTACTAGTCTAATCACAGTATTACACACTACAGTTTACTAGTCTAATCACAGTATTACACTACTACAGTTTACTAGTCTAATCACAGTATGACATACTACAAGTTTACTATTCAATACTCAGATATTACACTACTACAGTTACTAGTCTAATCACAGTATTACAGAAACTACAGTTTACCTAGTCTAATCAAGTAGATTACACTACTACAGTTTACTAGTCTAATCACAGTATTACACTACTACAGTTTACTAGTCTAATCACAGTATTACACCCTACTACAGTTTACTAGTGCTAATTTTTTATATTTTTTTTTTTTTTTTTTTTTATTTTTTTTATTTATTATTAATTTATTTTATTTAATTTTTTAATGTTAATTTTTATCTTTTTTTGTTATTTTATTTTTTTTTTTATTTTATATTTCATTTATTCTTTTTTATTTTTTTTTTTTTATTTTTTTTTTTTTTTTTTTATCTTTTTTTATTTTTTATGTTTTTTTTTTTTATTTTTTTATTTAATTTTTTTTTTTTTATATTTTTTTTTTTATTTTTATTATTATTTTTCATTATTTTTGATTTTTTTTTACTTTTTTTTTTTTTTTTTTTTTTTTATTTATAATTCTTTCGATAAATTATTTTTTTTTTTTTTTTTTTTTTTATTTTTTTATTTTTTGATTTTTTTAATTTATTCTTTTTTTTTTTATTGTTTTTATTTTTTTTTTTATTCAAATTTTTTTTTTTTATTGATTTTTTTTATTTTTGTATTTTTTCTAATGTATTTTTTTTTTTATTTTCTTTTTTATTTTTTTTTTTTTTTTTTTTATTGTTTTTTTTCATTTTTTTTTTTTTGATTTTTTTTTATTTTTATTTTTATTTTTTTATTTTTTTTTTTTATATATTTTTTTTTTTTTTCATTTATGTTTTATATTTTTTTTATTTTTTTCTTGTTTTGATTTTTATTTTTTTTTTTTTAATTTTTCTATTATTTTTTTTTTTTTTATCATTTTATTTTTCATCTTATTTATTTTTTTTTTATTTTTTATTTTTATTTTTTTCGTTAATATTTTTTTTTATATTTATTTTTTTTTATTACTTTATTTTTTGATTTATTTTTTTTTTATTATATTCATTTTTATATTAATTTATTGTTTTTTATAATTATTAATTTATATTTTATTTTTTTGATCCTTTTGCTTATTTATGTTAACTAATTTATGTTTTTTTATTTTTTATTTCTATTTTTATTTTTTATTTTTTTTTTGTTTTATTTTTTTTTTTTTTTTCTATATTAAGTTTTTTTTTTTATTTTATGTCATTTTTTATTTCTTTCTATTTTTAATTTATTATTATTTTTATTATTTATGAATTTCTTTTATTTTTTTTTATTTTATTTTATTTTTTTTTTATTTTTTTATCATTTTTTATTCTATTTTTATTTTATTTTTTTTTTTTTTTTTTTTTTTTTTTTTTTTTTTTTTATTTTTTTTTTTTTATATTTTTGTCGATTTATTTTATTTTTTTTTTTTTTTGCTTATTTTTTATATATTTATTTTTTTATTATATTTATTTTATTTTTTTATTTTTTTTTTTTTTTTTTTTTTTGATTTTTCTTCTTTTTATATTTTTTTTTTTTTTATTTTCTTTTTTTTTTTTTTTTTTTTTTATTTTTTTCTTTTGTTTCATTTTTTATTTTTAATTGTTTTTTTTTTATTATAATTTTTATTTTATATGTTCTATTTTCTTTTTTTTTTTTATATAATATTGTTTTTTCTATATTGTTTTTT
>NW_019943497.1:65779-78810 GCF_002910315.2 Salvelinus sp. IW2-2015
ATGAACTATTTGCACATCGTTACAACACTGTAATAGACGTAAATGACATTTGAAACGTCTCTATAACAATGTAAACACACACCACCATTCAAACGTTTGGGTCACTTAGAAATGTCCTTGTTTCTATTTGTTGTCCATTAAAATAACATCAAATTACAGAAATATAATGTAGACATTGTTAATGTTGTAAATTACTATTCTCAGCCGGAAACCCTTTGAATTTAATTGAATTGAGAGAGGGAGTGACAGAGAGTGACAGAGAGTGACAGACAGAGAGAGAGAGAGAGAGAGAGAGAGAGAGAGAGAGAGAGACGAGAGAGAGAGAAGAGAGAGAGAGAGAGAGAGAGAGAGACAGAAGAGAGAGAGAGAGGAGAGGATAGAGCGAGTAAGTGACAGAGAGAGAGAGGAGAGAGGAGAGGAGTGACAGAGAGTGACAGAGAGTGAAAGAGAGAAGAGAGAGAGTGAAAGAAGAGGAGAGGAGAGAGGAGAAGAGAGAGAGAGAGAGAGAGAGAGAGAGAGAGAGAGAGGTGATGGTCTAGGAGATAATAGTTTATTTAACATGTAGTCCCCCTGTATTTAAAACAAGCTCGTAGCAGAGCATACTGCCAGCTCGGTGTTACAGTGAGGCACTACTACAGTTTCTGTCTAATCACAATATGACACTATACAGTTTACTGTCAACCAAATATGACACTACTACAGTTTACTAGTCTAATCACATTATGACACTACTACAGTTTACTAGTCTAATCACAGTATTACACTACTACATTTACTAGTATAATCACAGATTACACTACTACAGTTACTAGTCTAATCACAGTATTACAGAACTACGTTTACTAATCTAATCACAATATGACACTACTACAGTTTACTAGTCTAATCACAATATGACAGTACTACATTTACTAGTCTGATCACAGTATTACACTACTACAGTTTACTAGTCTAATCACAATATGCACTACTACAGTTTACTAGTCTGATCACAGTATTACACTACTGCAGTTTATAGTATAATCACAATATGACACTACTACAGTTACTAGTATAATCACATATTACACTACTACAGTTTACTAGTATAATCACAGTATTACACTACTACAGTTTACTAGTATAATCACAGTATTACACTACTACAGTTTACTAGTCTGATCACAGTATTACACTACTGCAGTTCACTAAGTATAATCACAATTTGACACTAATACAGTTACTAGTCTAATCCACAGTATTACACTACTACAGTTTACTAGTCTAATCACAGTATTACACTACTACAGTTTACTAGTCTACATCACAGTATTACACTACTCAGTTTACTAGTCTAATCACAGTGTACAGAACTACCAGTTTACTAGGTCTAATCACAGATACACTACTACAGTTACTAGTCTAATCCACAGATTACCCCTACTACAGTTACTAGTCTAATCACAGTATTACACTACTACAGTTTACTAGTCTAATCACAGTATTACACTACTACAGTTTACTAGTCTAATCACAGTATTACCACTACACAGTTTTACTAGTCTTAATCACAGTATTACACTACTACAGTTTACTAGTCTAATCACCAGTATTACACTACTACAGTTACTACTCAGCTGACTAGTCTAATCACAGTATTACACTACTACAGTTTACTAGTCTAATCACAGTATTACACTACTACAGTTTAAGTCTTAATCACAGTATTACACTACTACAGTTTACTAGTCTAATCACAGTATTACACTACTACAGTTTACTAGTCTAATCACAGTATTACACTACTACAGTTTACTAGTCTAATCACAGTATTACAGAACTACACAGTTTACTAGTCTAATCACAGTATTACACACTACAGTACTAGCTAATCACAGTATTACACTACTACAGTTTACTAGTCTAATCACAGTATTACACTACTTACAGTTTACTAGTCTAATCACAGTAATTACTACTCACTTACAGTTTACTAGTCTAAATCACAGTATTACACTACTACAGTTTACTAGTCTAATCACAGTATGACAGTACTACAGTTTACTATTCTAATCATCAGTATTTACACTACTACAGTTACTAGTCTAATCACAGTATTACAGGAACTACAGTTTACTAGTCTAATCACAGTCATTACACTACTACAGATTACTAGTCTAATCACAGTATTACACTACTACAGTTTACTAGTCTATAGCACAGTATTACCACTACTTACAGTACTAGTCTAATCACAGTATTACACCTACTACAGTTACTACGTCTAATCACAGTGTTACAGAACTACAGTTTACTATTCTAATCACAGTATTACACTACTACAGTTACTAGTCTAATCACAGTTATTACACTACTACAGTTTACTAGTCTAATCACAGTATTACACTACTACAGTTTACTAATCTAAATCACAATTATGACAGTACTACAGTTTACTAGTCTAATCACAGTATTACACTACTACAGTTTACTAGTATAATCACAATATGACACTACTACAGTTACTATTCTAATCACAGGTTACAGACTACATTTACTATTCTAATCACAGTATTTTACACTACTACAGTTTACTAGTCTAATCACAGTATTACAAACACAGTTACTAGTCTAATCACAATATGACAGTACTACAGTTTACTATTCTAAATCACAGTATTACACTACTACAGTTTTACTAGTCTAATCACAGTGTTACAGAACTACAGTTTACAGACTGTTTACGAGACAGTTTTCTTGTCTGATTGTCTGTTTTGTCTCTGCTATTTGCCACTTCGCGAGTAAAGACTAAAACCACAAACAGGCTAACAGGCTAACAGGCTAAAAGGCTAGCACACTAAAGAAAGAAAGACGACACCAAATGTATCACACAAAGAACGCAAAAACTTTAAATGATCATCACATAACTGTGAGAAAGGTTAAAAACCAGTTTTCTCAAAAAGTTCCTTTTCGTACCTACCATTAGCAGATGAAGAAGAGAGGCCCACCATATATTCCACATGTAGGACCAAGTACATTCATATTTTTCATTAGATTCTGAATAAAAGGTGAATGTTAAAAAGCTTCCTCTGTAGTTTTGAGGTGATTCTGACTACTGTTGAACCCAAGGGCATTCACACTCCTATACTACCCTCCCTCCCTCCCTCCCTCCCCTCCCTCCCCTCCCTCCCTCCTCCCTCCCTCCCTCACCTCCCCTCCCTCCCCTCCCTCCTCCCTCCCTGGTCTGTGTTTATCTCTCCTCCCTCTCTCTTTTCTCTGTGGGAGGGGTGATGATGGTTGTGTGTTTGTGTGAGCCTTTCCAAGGTGCTGGGATTACAGCAGGGGGATGACACGGACACACACGGACAACCACGGACACCACACACACACACACACACACACACACACACAACACACACAACACACACACACACACAACAACACACAACACACACACACACACACACACACACACACACACACACACACACACACCACCACACACACACACACACCTCAACCCCAGCTAGCTCCAGCTTTCATTAATGCTAACACATTCTGTTGTGTTCACACACGAAACCAGGAAAAAAACCTGCCTCTCTTACACATTAAAAATACCTTATATATTTGCTGTGTATTTGAATGACACCTGCATCTTAACAGTAAACAGTACAGTAACAGTACAGTATAAGAAGAACGTGTAAGAGGGCCTCTGTAGGTGAGTTTATCTGGTTACAATCTCAAACCATTTTAGCAGACACTCTTATCCACAGCAATTTACAGAAGAAATTAGGGTTAAGTGCCTTGCTCAAGGGCACATGGACCGACTTTTCACCTAGACAGCTCAAGGATTTGAATCAGCGACCTTCAGTTACTGGCCCAACTCGCTTAACCACTAGGCTACCTGCTGCCTATTACACAACCCAAGTGGCTAGGCAATTGTTTGGAAAATATGGAGCACTACAAAGGCCCTTTCTCCCTGGTGAGTGATATGCTGTGACACTGTTCAACCATGTAGAAGAGAAGAGAGGGAGAGGAGGAGAAGAGAGAGAGAGAGAGAGAGAGAGAGAGAGAGAGAGAGAGAGAGAGAGAGAGAGAGAGAGAGAGAGAGAGGAGAGAGAAGAGAGAGAGAGAGAGAAGAACAACACCATTGTAAATACAACCCATATTTATGCTTATTTATTTTAAACTTGTGTGCTTTAACCATTTTTACATTGTTACATTACATTACATTACATTTAAGTCATTTAGCAGACGCTCTTATCCAGAGCGACTTACACAACACTGTATATATATAATATGACATTTGTAATGTCTTTTTTGTTTTGAAACTTCTGTATGTGTAATGTTTTACTGTTAATTTGTATTGTTTATTTCACTTTGTATATTATCATTCTCACTTGCTTTGGCAAGTTTAACACATGTTTCCCATGCCAATAAAGCCCCTTGAATTGAATTGAATTGGGAGAGAGGGAGAAGGAGAAGAGAGAGAGAGGAGAGAGAGAGAGAGAGAGAGAGAGAGAGAGAGAGAGAGAGAGAGAGAGAGAGAAGAGAGAGAGAGAGAGAGAGAGAAGGAGAGAGAGGAGAGAGAGAGAGCGAGAGAGAGAGAGAGAGAGAGAGAGAGGAGAGAGAGAAGAGGAGGAGAGGAAGAGAGAGAGGAGAGAGAGGAAGAGAGAGAGAGAGAGAGAGAGAGAGGAGAGAGAGAGAGAGAGAGAGAGAGAGAGAGAGAGAGAGGACGGACAGAGGGCAGAGATAGAAGAAAGAGACATGTTCAGACTCCTCAGTAGAAGACGTGTGTGAGTCTGCCCTGAGGCCAAGCCTGGAGCCTAGAGCATGACCAAACATGCTGCACAGTACCTCTTCTCACACTGGTACCGACACACACGCACACCCACACACACACACACACACACCTGAGTGAGTCTGTTTCACGGATGCCTCATAGGTAAGGCATTCAGATAAGCTGTCCATATCAGCTCTCCCCATCGTCTCTCCAAGGAGAGCCCATTTGTCTCTTTGTCTGTCTCTCAGTCCACTAATCTCTCAGCCCACTGCTCTCTCAGTCCACCTCTCTCTCAGTCCACTTGCTCTCTCAGCCCACTTCTCTCTTCAGTCCACTGCTCTATCAGTCCACTTCTTTCTCCGTCCAATGCTCTCTCAGTCCACTGCTCTCTCAGCCCACTGCTTCTCTCAGCCCACTTCTTCTCTCAGCCCACTTGTTCTCTCAGTCCACTGGTCTCTCAGTGCCCCACTGCTCTCTCAGTCCACTGCTCTCTCAGTCTCTCCAATGCTCTCTCATCAAATTGGTGGGAAACAGATTGAGGTGATGCTGGTTCTATCCTTATGTAACAGTGTTGCTTCCGTCCCTCTCCTCACCCCTACCTGGGCTCGAACCAGGGACCCTCTGCACTCACCAACAACTGCCTCCCACGAAGCATCATTACCCATCGCTCCACAAAAGCCACGGCTCTTGCAGAGCAAGGAAAACAACTACTTCAAGGTCTCAGAGCGAGTGACGTCACCAATTGAAACGCTATTAGCTCGCACCCCGCCAACTATCAATCAATCAAATGTATTTATAAAGCCCTTCTTACATCAGCTGATATCACAAAGTGCTGTAGAGAAACCCAGCCTAAAACCCCAAACAGTAAGAAATGCAGGTGTAGAAGCACAGTGGCTAGGAAAAACTCCCTAGAAAGGCAGGAGCCTAGGAAGAAACCTAGAGAGAATCCAGGCTATGAGGGGTGGCCAGTCCTCTTCTGGCTGTGGCGGGTGGAGATTATAACAGAACATGGCCAAGATGTTAAAATGTTCATAGATGACCAGCAGGGTCATAATAATAATAATCACAGTGGTTGTCGAGGATGCAACAGGTCAGCACCTCAGGAGTAATGTCAGTTGGCTTTTCATAGCTGACCATTCAGAGTATCTCTACCACACCTGCTGTCTCTAGAGAGTTTAAAACAACAGGTCTGGGACAAGGTAGAAAGTCCGGTGAACAGGTCAGGGTTCCATAGCCGCAGGCAGAACAGTTGAAACTGGAGCAGCATCTTGACCAGGTGGACTTGGGACAGAAAGGAGTCATCAGGCCAGTTAGTCCTGTGGCATGGTCCTAGGGCTCAGATCCTCAGAGAGAAAGAGAGCGAGAGAGAGAGAGAGAGAGAGAGAGGGAGAGAGTTAGAGAGAGAGAAATAGAGAGAATTAGAGAGAGCATACTGAATTTCACACAGGACACCGGATAAGACAGGAGAAATACTCCAGATAAAACAGACTGACCCTAGCCCCCCGACACATAAACCACTGCAGCATATATACTGGAGGCTGAGACAGGAGGGGTCAGGAGACCCTGTGGCCCCATCCGACGATACCCCCGGACAGGGCCAAGCAGGCAGGATATAACCCCACCCACTTTGCCAAAGCACAGCCCACACACCACTAGAGGGATATCTTCATCCACCAACTTACTATCCTGAGACAAGGCCGAGTATAGCCCACAAAGATCTCACCCACGGCACGAACCCATGGGGGGTTCGCGCCAACCTGGACAGGAAGATCAACTAGCCATTTCACACCGGTTCCACTTATCCAGACAAACAGACAGACCACACCAAGCTCCAACTGGCAGTGGAGAGATCATCCTGGTTGGTTTATGTGATTCATAATGGGGTAGTAATAACATAGGTCATTGAGTATTCAAATAGGGAGGTGTTCTTCATGCTTGGCATTGCAGTGTATTCTGACTTTTTTCTCATGCTAGAGCTGTTATTAAGGGTTTTTCCTTTGTTGGTCTTCCTTATACAAACAGTGTTGGTATTTGACAAGATTGATGACAAGGCCTTTGGGAAATATTGTCCAGCATGCTGCTGCCCTCTCTCTCTCTCTCTCTCTCTCTCTCTCTCTCTCTCGTTCTCTCTTCTGCTCTCTCTCTCTTCTGCTCTCTCTTCTCTCTCTCTCTCTCATCTCCATCTCTCTCTCTCTCTCTCTCTCTCTCTCTCTCTCTCTCTCTCTCTCTCTCTCTCTCTCTCTCTCTCTCTCTCCCCTCTCCCTCTCTCCCCTCTCCCTCTTTAGTTAGTTCAATTCCTTCCTCTAATCGAGGGTGAGTCCCAGCAAAGACAAGCAGTTGGTTGACTTGGCAGGCTCTCTCTCTCTCCATCTCTTTCCCTCTATCTCTTTAATCCCTACCTCCTCTCGTCTTGCTCTCTCTCTCTCTCTCTTCTCTTCCCTAAAAAATAAATACAAATAAAAATGTTATTCTCTCTCTATTTCCTCCCTCTTTTACAGTTAGCTCGTTGGACCAGATTATCTCCCCACTTGGTCCATGTTTCCTGCCTGGGCCAGCTATAGGTCATGGACTGGGGCAGGATTTTCTTTGTTTGGTAGAAGACTGCATTTCAACAAATCTTTTTCAGTGACTATACATAAACACACACACCCACTGGTGGGAGTGCCCTGCAGCTGTGAGGAGTGAGTGAGGAGTGTGTGTTATCTAGTAGGGGTGTATCAATCAAACACTAGTGTCATTTGTGTTTCACTGTTCGAGCGCGCCCCTGGTTCAGGAACTGCAAATCTGTTTCACTGCTGAGGCCCCATGGTTCAGAACTCAATCTGTTTCACTGCTGAGCGGCCTGTTCAGGATACTCATTGTTTCCACTGCTGAGGCGCCCTGGTCAGGAACTCAATCTGTTCACACTGCTGAGGCGCCCTGGTTCAGGAACTCAATCTGTTTTCACTGCTGAGGCCCCTGGTTCAGGAACTCAATCTGTTTCACTGCTGAGGCGCCTGGTTCAGGAACTCAATGGTTTCAATGCTGAGGGCCCTGGTTCAGGAATTCAATCTGTTCACTGCTGAGTGCCCTGGTTCGCAAACTCAATCTATTTCACTGCTGAGGCGCCCTGGTTCAGGAAACTCAATCTTGTTTCACTGCTGAGGGCGCTGGTTCAGGACTCAATCTTTTCCCTGCTGAGGCCCCTGGTTCAGCACTCAATCTGTTTCAACGCTGAGGCGCGTGTTCAGGAACTCCATCTGTCTTTTTACTGCTGAGGCGCCTGGTTCAGCAACTCAATCTATTTTCACTGTTGAGCCCTGGTTCAGGAACTCAATCTGTTTCACTGCTGAGGCGCCCTGGTTCAGGAACTCAATCTCTTTCACTGCTGAGGCGCCCTGGCTCAGGAACTCAATCTGTTTCACTGCTGAGGCGCCCTGGTTCAGGAACTCAATCTGTTTCACTGCTGAGGCGCCCTGATTCAGGAACTCAATCTGTTCATGTTTGACCCAGTGGGTTTGACACTGGGTCGTCTGCGTTTGTCTGCATCTCAGAAAGCATGTTAACATGTCTGCTATGTGTGTGACTAAATGCTGGTGTGTATTTTATTTAAAAAATGTATTTCACCTTTATTTAACCAGGTAGGCCAGTTGAGAACAAGTTCTCATTTACAACTGCGACCTGGCCAAGATAAAGCAAAGCAGTGTGACAAAAACAACAACACAGAGTTACACATAAACAAACGTACAGTCAATAACACAATAGAAAAATCTATGTACAGTGTGTGCAAATGTAGAAGTAAAGCAATAAATAGGCCATGGAGGCAAAATAATAACAATTTAGCATTAACACTGGAGTGATAGATGTGCAGATGATGATGTGCAAGTAGAGATACTGGGGAGGAAAAGAGCAAGAGGATAAGTAACAATATGGGGATGAGGTAGTTGGGTGTGCTATTTACAGATTGGCTDTGTACAGGTACAGTGATCGGTATGCTGCTCTGACAGCTGATGCTTAAAGTTAGAGAGGGAGATAAAAGACTCCAGCTTCAGTGATTTTTGCAATTCATTCCAGTCATTGTCAGCAGAGAACTGGAAGGAAAGGCGGCCAAAGGAAGTGTTGGCTTTGGGGATGACCAGTGAAATATACCTGCTGGACCGCATGCTACGGGTGGGTGTTGCTATGGTGACCAGCGAGCTGAGATAAGGCAGGGATTTACCTAGCAAAGACTTAGAGATGACCTGGAGCCAGTGGGTTTGGCGACGAATATGTAGTGAGGGCCAGCCAACAAGAGCATACAGGTCGCAGTGGTGGGTAGTATATGGGGCTTTGGTGACAAAACGGATGGCACTGTGATAGACTACATCCAGTTTGCTGAGTAGAGTGTTGGAGGCTATTTTGTAAATGACATTGCCGAAGTCAAGGATCGGTAGGATAGTCAGTTTTACAAGGGTATGTTTGGCAGCATGAGTGAAGGAGGCTTTGTTGCAAAATAGGAAGCCAATTCTAAATTAAATTTTGGATTGGAGATGCTTAATGTGAGTCTGGAAGGAGAGTTTACAGTCTATCCTGACACCTAGGTATTTATAGTTATAAATCACCCATGTCCGCGTCCACCTCCCATACTACCGGTGCCACCAGCCTAGCAGCCGGAATGATGGGAATAGGATTGATGGTCCGATCCTCAGTGTCGTAGAGACGGGACAGCGCGTCAGCCTTAGTGTTAAGGGAACCTGGTCTATAGGAGATGGTGACCCTAAATCTGGTGAAAAACATGGCCCACCTTGCCTGACGAGGATTCAGTCTCCTCGCTGCCCGGATGTACTCCAGATTATGGTGGTCAGTCCAGATGAGAAAAGGATGTTTTTCCCCCTCAAGCCAATGTCTCCACACCTTCAGAGCTTTTACCACAGCCAACAACTCCCGGGCCCTCACGTCATAGTTTTGCTCCGCCGGACCGAGCTTCCCCGAGAAAAAGGCACAGGGGCGGAGCTTCGGTGGCGTGCCCGAGCGCCTCGGACACGTCCACCTCCACTATGAACGCCAAAGAGAGGTCCGGATGAGCCAATACGGGTGCATCGGTAAACAGCGCCTTCAGATGACTAAAAGCTCTGTCCGCCTCCGCAGACCACCACAAACGCACCGGCCCCCCCTTCAGCAGTGAGGTAATGAGAGCAGCCACCTGACCAAAACCCCGGATAAACCTCCGGTAGTAATTGGCAAACCCTAAAAACTTCTGCACCTCCTTTTCTGTGGTCGGAGTCGGCCAATTACGCACGGCTGCAACGCGGTCACACTCCATCACCACCCCAGATGTGGAAATGCGATAACCCAGGAAGGAAACGGCTTGTTTGGAGAACACACATTTCTCAGCCTTGACGTACAGGTCATGCTCCAGCAGTCACCCAAGTACCTTGCGCACCAGAGACACATGCGCGGCGCGTGTGGCGGAATAGATCAGGATATCATCAATATACACCACCACACCCTGCCCGTGCAGGTCCCTGAGAATCTCGTCTGCGAAGGATTGAAAGACGGCTGGAGCATTTTTCAACCCATACGGCATGACGAGGTACTCATAATGGCCAGATGTGGTACTAAACGCGGTCTTCCACTCATCTCCCTCCCAGATACGCACCAAGTTATGCGCGCTCCTGAGATCCAGTTTTGTGAAAAAGCGCGCTCCGTGAAATGATTCCACCGCCGTAGCGATGAGAGGTAGTGGGTAACTAAACCCCACTGTGGTGGAATTTAGACCTCTATAATCAATGCACGGACGCAGACCTCCCTCCTTCTCCTTCACAAAAAAGAAACTCGAGGAGACGGGTGACGTGGAGGGCCGAATGTATCCCTGTCCCAGAGATTCAGCGACATATGTCTCCATAGCAACTGTCTCCTCCTGTGACAGTGGGTACACGTGACTCCTGGGAAGTGCTGCGTTTACCTGGAGGTTATCGCGCAATCCCCTTGTCGATGAGGTGGTAATTGGGTCGCCCTCTTCTTACAGAAGGCGATAGCCAAATCGGCATATTCTGRGGGAATGCGCACAGTGGAAACCTAGTCTGGACTCTCCACCGTCGTTGCACCAATGGAAACTCCTATACACCTACCTGAACACTCCTCTGACCATCCGTTTAGAGCCCCCTGTTTCCATGAAATCCTAGAATTGTGACTAGCCAGCCAGGGAATCCCCAGCACCACTGGAAATGCAGGCGAATCAATACGGAAGAGACTAATCCGCTCCCTATGATCCCCCTGCGTTACCATGTCCAGTGGAACCGTGGCTTCCCTGACCAGCCCTGACCCTAACGGTCGGCTATCTATGTAGTGCACGGGGAAGGGTTGGCCTATCGGCACCAGCGGAATCCCTAAACTACGAGCGAGTCTGCGATCCATAAAGTTCCCAGCTGCACCTGAATCGACTAGTGCCTTATGCTGGAAAGAGGGGGAAATCTTAGGAAAAGAGATTAGTAGGAACATGTGACCAACAGGGAGCTCTGGGTGAGTCTGGTGCTGACTCACCTGGGGTGTCCGAGAAGTGCTCTGCCTGCCCTCTCGACTCCCAGACGAGCTCCTCCAGCACCGATCGGCAGTGTGCCCTCTCCGACCACACCTGGTGCAGCAGGAGCCTCCTCCTCCAGTTCCCCTCGATGCGGCCCCCCCTAACTCCATGGATGCTTGAGCGGGAGGGCTGGGGGGTGGAACAAACAGGACCCGCTCTGGACGCCCGCGGGCAGCTAGCAGGTTGTCCAGTCGGATCGACTTGTCTATGAGCTCGTCCAGGGTGAGGGTGGCGTCCCGACAAGCTAGCTCCCTGCGGACATCCTCCCGGAGGCTACACCGGTAGTGGTCCATCAGGGCCCTGTCGTTCCACCCCGCTCCAGCGGCCAGGATCCAAAACTCCAGCGCGAAGTCCTGCGCGCTCCTCGTCTCCTCCCTAAGGTGGAACAGCCGTTCACCCGCCGCTTGGCCCTCTGGTGGGTGGTCGAACACGGCCCGGAACCGGCGGGTGAACTCAGGGTAGTGGTCCCTTGCGGAGTCTGGACTCTCCCAAACCGTGTTGGCCCACTCCAGGGCTCTGCCCGTCAGACAGGAGACGACTCTCCTCGCCAGAAGGAGTTGAGCGAACGGTAGCCAGGTACAGCTCTAGCTGGAGCAAGAATCCCTTGCACCCGGCCGCCGTTCCATCGTACTCCCTCGGGGGCGTGAACCGAAGAGCGCTGGGTCTGTACGCCGCCGGAGAAGTAGGTAGAGCAGGCGGAGGAGGAGCTGGAGACGAGGTAGGGAGACCACATTCTCTCCATCATCTGGTCCATCGCCGTCCCTATTCGGTGTAGGATGGCCGTGTGATGGAGGACACGCTCTTCCATAGATGGTAGGGGGGCGCAGCTGCTCCTGCTGACCATGCTAGGTTGCGGGCTTCTGTCACGTTAGCTAGGAGTGGTGGGTGTGGAGTCAGGCGCAGAGAGCAGAGGTTCCAGAAAATACGTATTTATTCCCAAAAATGGTCACGCCAAAAACAACAGGCACAAATGACCAACAAAACAGGACACCAAACAATCCGTAATGGAACAGAACACAAAACCTCCACTGACAGAACRGAAAATAAGCCCGCACAAAAGCAGACGGGCCTTGAAGGCTTAAATAGCCCCGAATTAACCATAAACAAGGAACAGGTGAAAACAATACAGACAAAACCAACAGAAAAGGGAAAAGGAATCGGTGGAAGCTAGTAGACCGGTGACGACGACCGCCGAGCGCCGCCCGAACAGGGAGAGGAGCCACCTTCGGTGGAAGTCATGACAGTTAGAGGCAGAGAATCCCAGTGGAGAGAGTGGAACCTGCCAGACAGAGAGAGCAAGGGTGGTTCGTCTCTCCAGTGCTTTTCCGTTCACCTTCACACCCCTGGGCTAGACTACACTCAATCATAGAACCTACTGAAGAAATGAGTCTTCAATAAAGACTTAAAGGTTGAGACCGAGTCTGCGTCTCTCACATGGGTAGTCAGACCATTCCATAAAAATGGAGCTCTACAGGAGAAAGCCCTGCCTCCAGCTGTGTGCTGATAAATTCTAGGGACATCCCGTGTCTGAACAGTTTTGCTCCCTTACTGAAGACATCGTTTTCTGATGTGGGCCCTCCTCTGGGCTTAACAACCTACTGCCAGGCAATTATCATACGTATCTGCAGAGAACAGCTGGTCAGAGAGTGTGAGTGTGGGCATGCGTCTGTGGGCATTGGTCTGTGGACATGCGTCTGTGGGCATGCGTCTGTGGGCATTGGTCTGTGG
>NW_019943497.1:79878-85498 GCF_002910315.2 Salvelinus sp. IW2-2015
AAGAATTCACAAAATGGGCAAACACCAAATTGAGACTCTGCAAGCGGGATTCAGCAAAAATATCCTCCGTGTACAACGTAAAATATCAAATAATGCAGAGCGGAATTAGGTCAAAACCTGCTAACTATCAAAATCCAGAAAAGAGCCGTTCAATTCTACAACCACCTAAAAGGAAGCGATTCCCAAACCTTCCATAACAAAGCCATCACCTACTGAGAGATGAACCTGGTGAAGAGTCCCCTAAGCAAGCTGGTCCTGGGGCTCTGTTCACAAACACAAACATACCCCACAGAGCCCCAGGACAGCAACACAATTAGAACCAACCAAATCATGAGAAAACTAAAATATACTTACTTGGCACATTGGAAAGAATTAACAAAAAACAGAGCAAACTAGAATGCTATTTGGCCCTAAACAGAGACTACACAGTGGCAGAATACCTGACCACTGTGACTGACCAAAATTAAGGAAAGCTTTGACTATGTACAGACTCAGTGAGCATAGCCTTGCTGTTGAGAAAGGCCACCGTAGGCAGACMTGRCTCTCAAGAGAAGACAGGCTTTGTGAACACAGCCCACAGAATGAGGTGGAAACTGAGCTGCACTTCCTAACCTCCTGCCAACTGTATGACCATATTAGAGACACATATTTCCCTCGGATTACACAGACTCACAAAGAATTAAAATACAAACACAATTTTGATAAACTCACATATCTATTGCGTGAAATACCACAGTGTTCCATCACAGCAGCAAGATTTGTGACCTGTTGCTACAAGAAAAGGGCAACCAGTGAAGAACAAACACCATTGTAAATACAACCCATATTAATGTTTATTTATTTTCCCTTGTGTACTTTAACTATTTGTACATCGTTACAACACTGTATATAGACRTAMTATGACATTTGTAATCTCTTTATTATTTTGGAACTTCTGTGAGTGTAATGTTTACTGTTCATTTTTGTGTGTTTATTTCACTTTTGTATATTATCTACTTCATTTGCTTTGGCAATGTTTTGATACGATGCTAGATCCCCACAGATAAAGTAGTAGCATAGATAAAGAACGTAGATACGATGAGACGAAAATACATCCGAACCGATCCTATTGCCAGGACTCACGAACACGTATACCCTCCCCATAACACAGAGATCACGAGCAGGTGTACATTGTTCGTTTCTATGACTGCATTGGAACAATGTTGCAAATGCAGTGTCCTCTCAGTGCCTTCATATTTCACTGATCCACTGGGCCTAAATGTCACCTTGCTTCAATACACCAAGCGTCGACCATGTCCATCTTGGCTGTCGATGGACGCCTCAGTGACACAACACTGCGGCCAATCTCATGTTGTTCGCCACCTGTCTAGTACTAGCTATTAGGTTTTGGAAGGGAATAGGAGTAGAGGTGAACTGATTGATCTCAAGACGCTGACGCTGCCATGGTGAAACCAGTCCGTGCAGCCCAAATTTGGACACTGCAATTTCCCACACTACTAGCGCTATCCCCACCTCACCTCCTTAGACGACCGGTGCTACGTCCCTTTCGATCGTATCTAAAACCACTGGTCAGAGGCAGTCTGACTGTAGATGTTTGCATATTGCCCCGACTTAGGGAAGTTCTTGCCGGCTCCTATTGGGGCCATCTTGCGGCTCCACTACACTGATATTCATGGAACTGCGCACGCCAGCTCGAGGCTGCCATCAAGAGCCTATCCGAACTGTCCGGCCTCTCGCACAGCACTTCCCACCACCGCCGGGCCACTCACGCACCCCAGCTGCCGATGCCAGGATTTACAAACTCTACATCTTGGCCCTCCTCCCCTCAAGCGCCTTTATCAGTTATGCTCTGTGTTTCGTAGATGAGAGCATTACTCTGCATCTTTTTCAAGCCCTGTTTGTATGCCCGCAGTTGACTGAAAAATCAGAGAGTATTTTGCGACAATCACCATTGCTGCCTAGAGTGTCCCGCGTAACTTGCGCTTAACTGTCAATCACGACAGTTATCCGAGCACTTTTTACCCCTCATCTAATACTTGATCAGCCTTCTAGATTCAGTGATTGGTCGATCAACAGTTCCATGCACGACATAGCGAACCTCAAGACTCGCAACAGACACACCAAGGTGTAGACTCTTTTGTCACTCGCTGTTTAAAATGGATTGTCACAACCTACTCAGTGTCCTCCATCTGTTGGCACTACATCATTACATAGTCCCCATGGCTTCACCTATAGTTATTTGTACCCCTATGAGCAGGGCACTTATCTCTACTGTGGCACCATAGCCCAGCTAGCCATGCGTCTCTCCCTCCCCATTTGACCTCTGCGACTAGACACTGCGCGATGTTATAGATCTGAGGTCAGGGAAAGGCGCCTGCGGCGGAAGGAGTCGAGCAGATAGTGCCGATGGCGAGAAGTGGTAATGAATGCGCTATATGGCGTGCACCAGATTCAGTGCGATCGAGAGAATAGAAGACCTCAATAACTGGAGCGTGCCAGGTTGAACATTGGGAAGTGAGTACCATGGAAGCAATATCTGAAGGGATGCCATTAGAGCGATATGCATTTGACGTCCGAGCAAGCTCATTGTACTTCGTTGAACTCATAGGACAACAGTGCATCCGTCCTGAATGGCGCTCTTTGAGTCAGGAGTAGATGTGATTATTGATCGTCTGAATATATTCCATGGTCTGTAATCTGGAAGTGTACAAACAGTACATCCGAACTGAAGATTGGCTTGTCTATAATACGATGTTATGTGACCGCCGTAACACATATCTACAGTGCTCGACGCTAATTGTGGGATTGTAAAGATTTCGCAGGGAGCAACTTATATCCTACGAGGCCACTGCATGTACGGTAAACGCACGTGTGGTTCATATATATATACGCTCAAAGCCTGCCGTGATTGCGCAACGAACTGCTTGCGATTCTTCCTCTATCTCATCCCTTGCGCTTCCTTTTTGGTATAGCCCGTGTCATGTATAGATCAGGCAACGAATTTTAATGAGCAGTAAAATTGCATCACAGGCCAGTACTGTAAGCTAGCATGTTCTAGAAGAATACAGCCAGTTAGTAAGTGACCGCTGTGAAAGATTGATTTGCCTTAATTTTATTTTTTGTTGTTTCTAATTATAATTTTGGATACAAAGAGCCTGGTTAACACTCACCACCCTAACTATTAGGCCCTACTGCTCTTTTTTTTTAATAGCGGCTTCTTTAGTGCCAGAAATGGAATGGTCTTTACTGTTCAATATTTTCGCACTGGGGCATGGTGTATTGTATGCGTGAGAGAAATGGTACATAATACTTCTTCTACTATTCGCCTTCAGAACACATATCGTACATACCAACTCTATATTTCATTGGTGTGTGTGTCGGCGACCGAAATCTATGATTAAAGCATATCCTGTTGGCTACTATAGCCCGTAGCTCTATTCTCTACATGCCTATGCATTGTCATGCTAATTATCAAACTGTTGAAATCTACAAATTAGTTGGAAGAGCTCATAGGAGGAGCACAGGAGTAGTTAGCAGAGAGACCCGCCAAAGCCCCAATAGGACGATGCCGCCATCCACCACTCAGTGCTACCGATACATCATTGACGCTCAACACCAACGAGTCGCGCCATTAGTAAGTCGCCATTCCCCATAGTGGTAAGATGCGTGTGATCTGAACTTAGCCTATTGTCTAAACTGCTGAGTCCACTGTTGCCTTCCGCCGAGTTGTATTTTGCCATGCTTCTCATGTCATGCAACACATGGCACTTGTGAGGTAGACTTGGCCTTCATGGGAGCAGTTCATCCACTTAGATGTCTGATCAGTCTGCTGGGTCAGGACTCAGACCAGATTAAATAGACTAACTCCACTGGCATCTGATGGTGAATAACCTCTATCGTAGACATTCCGTAGCCGTTAGTGTGTTGTAAAGGTAGCGACGAGTATGACATACACACTTCTGATCACAAGATCGAAAGAGTGTGATACAAAAGGACACCGATGATATGGGGAGGAGTTTTGTCGTTGAAGGGAATACAGCAGATTGAGTGCAACCTCAACAGGGGGGAAAATTAGACAACCGGGGCAAGAGACCGAGTAGGCGATGCAAGCAAGTACGATACAATACACACATACGATGGTAGGCACTGATTTCTAGGGGAAGAAGTAGTGAGAGGAGGACATGACGCAGATGGAGGGGAGAGAGCAAGAGAGAGAGAGAGAGACGGGTGACTTCGAGAGGATATGTGTTCTAGGTTACTATAACCAGTCACAGAGAAGAGAGAGCGCGTCAGAAGCTCACGGGATAGAGAGATGTGAGGGAGGAATGAATATGAAGGAGTCTTGCGGGTAATGGAGCGAACAAGGGCGATATGTAGATTGCAGTGTCCTTGTTGAGCAATTGTGTATAGTAAGGACCCAGAGAAGAAGAGTGAGAAGGTGAAATGAATGCAACAGGAACATGAGAAGTTGAGAGTAAGACTCTTCGAGCGTGCAGTTACCTGTTATATACTGTCTATTCTCATACCGAGCATTATAATAGGGCCCAGTAGTACGTCCTCGCGACTCATGACTGCGAGACATCTGAAACACTCAGTGAAAAGTTTCTATCTAATGGAGAGTTGCGAAAGGCGTTAGGGAAAATACTGGAGGCACTTATCTGTCTTATGAACGAAGTGCAGCATCTTCTAGAAACATGCAGACACAAGAAAGGAGTGAGCGAGTTTATCGGAGGAGCAGATCACGGAGTCGTTAACTGCACGAGAGCAGCTGTACGTGGTCTTCATTAGGACTACTCCAGAAGCTACCTCCTCTACGCCATTTGCACGAATATATTACACACGTTCACAGACAGAGAATAGTCTATGTCAGAAACAGTCGAAACATAGGCGCCTGTGTGCAACCGCAAAGAACCACAGATATTGATCTATCTATGATACTATAGAGAGCATCGAAATGAACGGACGATGGACCCCATGGATAGATGAAACCTGGTAGAAGCATGTATTATCTATAGTATCTGTTATGTGATAGAGAAAAAGTGCTGGGGTAAAAATGTGCCGTAGCCGGAGTACAAGTTAGAGAGAGTTCCTGCCATGTTCATATTCAGAGTGTTGCAATATTGAGGGTCTCACGTGGACGTATTGTACTGTAGAGATCTGAGCGGATGAAGCACAGGAGGCAATCGTGTTCGCTGTCTCTTGGTGTGAGGTAGTAAGTGAAGATGCTGACTCCTCCAGTGCGTCGCTACTCACTACATACGACGACTGAGGGTGAGGTCTGTAGTTACATTGTGACCAGCTTGGGTAGGATGAGAGATATGAGGTGACTGGCGATTAGCATTTGGGGAGCAAGTGAGAAGAGGAGACTCGAGCAGCATCGACTCTCTTTCACTGGCGGCGAAGATGCGCTACACGACTCCGGATGTGTATGTGTGGTTAGTAGAGAGGGAGAAGTCCCCGAGAGAGCGAGAGAGGAATGAGAAGAAGATAGTAACAGAGATAGAAGAGAGGATGATGACGGAGGAGGAGAAGAGAAAATAAACGAGACCAGAGGAGACAGAGAGAGAGAGAGACGAGAGAGATGGGGTTTAGGGCATGTAAATTGAGCTCATGGTATCAT
>NW_019943497.1:85523-88018 GCF_002910315.2 Salvelinus sp. IW2-2015
AGGTCACTGTGTCTGTAGGTTCAGGCTCTATATGATTCACGATCACACAGACACACACGCACAGACACACATGCACACATGCACACACAAACATACGCACACACACACCCACACACACAGTTCACAGACCTACTCTCAGGAGCATAAACCTGCTTGCAGAGCTTAAGGTTTATTTTCACTCTGTTCTGAAAACAGGGAGCGGTCTAGTCCCACCTCGCACACCAACATCTGATTAATATACTCCTAAAAAGCTGACTGGACTTCATAAACACCATGATGTTATGTATCTACGTATTGGATGTAAGTGCAGTACTGGGTTTCCCCTACCCCCGAGAGAGACAGAGAGAAGGGTGAAGAGACAAAGACAGATAAAAGAGGGGAGACAGAGATGAGGGGAGACGGAGATAGACCAGAGAGAGAGTGAGAGAGGGATGCATGGGTATGCGTACGTGTCTATATTTGTTGACAGAAACAGAAAGTTGTTTAGTCTGGGTCGATTGACGTCTGTCCTCTCCCTCCCTGACCTGTAACTTCTGACCTCTGACCTCTAACTTCCTTAGCGATGGATGTCCTGGTGACGGAGCTCAACGTTCTGCTGAAGCTGCTGGACAACGAGACTCTGAGCTTTCCTACTGAGGAGAAGAAGACCTCTGTTAGGAACCTGCTGAAACAACTACAGCCCACAGGTAGGAAACTACAGACAGACAGCTACAGCCCACAGGTAGGAGACTACAGACAGACAGCTACAGCCCACAGCTAGGAGACTACAGACAGACAGCTACAGCCCACAGCTAGGAGACTACAGACAGACAGCTACAGCCCACAGGTAGGAGACTACAGACAGACAGCTACAGCCCACAGCTAGGAGACTACAGACAGCTACAGCCCACAGGTAGGAGACTACAGACAGACAGCTACAGCCCACAGGTAGGAGACAAACAGAGGTATATATCAGACCTGGATTCAAATTCTATTTGAAATCCTTCAAATACTTTTTAGCTTTTGCTTTAGTCTGCCAGAGTGCCAGATGGAAGGGGGTTTGTACAGGCAAACTCATTCAAGCACAGATGCTTGAATTAATTGTATTATTTTATTTTTATTTAACCTTCATTTAACTAGGCAGGTCGGAATGATTTCAAATAGTAATTGAACCCAGGTCTGAAATAGACAGAGATAGACAGATAGGAACAGACAGAGAGTAAACAGAGACATCACAGATAAAGTAAAATCAAACAATATAATATCTTTATAAAAGTGTGTTTATACAGTAAGTTTTGTTTCCATCTTTCCCCCAGTGACAGAACCAGGCTACTTGTACATGAACACGTCAGTCTACAGACATGGCACCAGTTTTGTGGAATCCCTCTTCGAGACCTTTGGTGAGTTTGCTCCTGGGAGCGATACTAACTTTATTTGAACAACCAGGGCATTAATGAAGGAGAAGTTAAAGATTTTACAACAGTTTCTCCTGGCCCATTTTCAGGGTGAGCAACCGCCTAACTTCAAATTGTAAAATCCTGAACTGTCCCTTTAACGGTCTTCTACCTCTCTGTCCAGACTGTGACCTGGGGGAGCTGAAAGACATGACAGAGGACCAGAAAGACAAGCAGGACACACACACAGAGACACACACTAACACACACACAGAGACACACACTAACACACACACAGAGACACACACTGACACACACACAGAGACACACACTGACACACACAGAGATGTCACAATACCATTAAAACAGGTGAGCTACACATTACACACATGTACTGTTCCTGTGTGTTCATACATGTGTTTTTATGTGTGTCTATGAATCTGAAGTACTGTATATCAATCCTAGTACCATTGAATCGTTCCCCTCAACAACAATGACGCTCTGGAATTAAATCATAGCTGGCCCATGTGGAACATAAGCTGTGATATCATCCTGTACATAAAGGGGTGGGGGGATGACAGAGGTATGGTGGTAAGGGAGGATGAAAGAGAGGTATGGCAGTAAGCAGAACCATCTGTCTTGTCTGTCCTGTTCACATCTTTCTTACTGCCATACCCCTCTGGCCTTCTCCCTTACTGCCATACCTCTCGGCTATCCCCCTTACTGCCATACCTCTATGTCATCCTCCCTTACTGCCGTACCTCTCTGTCATTCTCCCTTACTGCCATACCTCTCTTTCATCCTCCCTTACTGCCATACCTCTCGGCTATCCCCCTTACTGCCATACCTCTATGTCATCCTCCCTTACTGCCGTACCTCTCTGTCATCTCCTTTACTGCCATACCTCTCTTTTCATCCTCCCTTACTGCCATACCTCTCTTTCATCCTCCCTTACTGTCAATCCTCTTTGTCATCCTCCCTTACTGCCATACCTCTCTTTCATCCTCCCTTCTTGCTGTACCTCTCTGTCATCCTCCCTTACTGTCCATCCTCTCTGTCATCCTCCCTTACTGCCATACCTCTCTGTCATCCCCATACTGCCATACCTCTCTTTCATTCTCC
>NW_019943497.1:88852-94931 GCF_002910315.2 Salvelinus sp. IW2-2015
AAAAACTAACAGTTAGACTGAGGACAATCAGAAAAAACTACAGTTAACTGAGACAATCAGAAACTACAGTTAGACTGAGACCAATCAAGAAAACTACAGTTAGACTGAGACCATCAGAAAGAAACTACAGTTAGTCTGAGACCAATCAGAAGATCACTACAAGTTAGTCTAGCAAATAGAGATACAGTTCTGTTAGATACAAATTCTGTTAAAAAATGTCTTTAGGGTGAAATGTTACACACTTCTCTCTTGATTGTGCAAGATACACACACACACACAACATTTCCAATGTTAACTTACAAAGAACTAAATGTCATGTCACCCTGGAAAGGGAGTTGTATCCACACAACCAGACGCTGTGTATCTGGTCCGTTGTGTACTGTATGGATAATGTGGTTTCTACTACGTTTGACTCACAAGGACGTTTTGCGTTGTGCGTCGTTGATGCAGGTAGAAGTAAGTTGTTGTCTGATCCTCATAGTAACCGATCCTCTATGGAGTCAGGGGCTGGAGCTCCCGCGGGTGGTGATGTAACTCGGCTGCTTGCCAGGTGCTGAGAGGAATGCCTCTTCAAGTAAGCCTCAGGAGGGGGGTGGTGGGCGGGGCGGAGGGTCCTGATGAGCGGGGGGGAGGAGTCCTGGACTGCTCTAGAGGATAGGTAAAACTAGGTCAATGCACTTTATAATAACATATCTAAACCAATACAAGTACCGACACATGAAAACAAACAGTTTGTTTGCAATGTTTCTAGATGAATCACACACACACACACACAATGAACGACATCCAACCACACAAACACGAACGCACACAGAACACCACACGCATGAACGTACACACACACAGCCCACACACACGCGCATGAACGTACACAACACACCGACACACACGCAGGGACGCACACCCACCCAGTAACGTACACACACAACCAACAACACTGTGCAAAAGCTAGGTCACTTGGAATAGAATGGGAGTAAGAACAGGAAAACACACCCACCCAATCTCAGATGATGCGATAAGCTCTGAAAGCACATGGGATCTATGAGGGGATTCATCAACAGCTATTGGGGATCATCAACACAGTATCAAGCTGGGGATCATCTAACACCTATGGGGATCATCTAACATATGGGGGGTCATCAACACTACTGGTGGGATCATCAAAACTATGGGGGATCATACACACACTATGGGGGATCATCTAAACTAGGGGGTACCATCTAACACTATGGGGGATCATCTAACCTATGGGGGACCATCTAACACTATGGGGGGACCATTCTAACACTATGGGGGCCTAACCCCTATGGGGATCTAACACTATGGGGCGCATCATAACTAAGGACACTACTTGGGGGACCATCTAACTACTATGGGGATCATCTAACACTATGGGGGACACCTAACACTATGGGGGATCCATCTACACATATGGGGACACATCTAACACTATGGGGGGTCATCTAACACTATGGGGGCACTCCCTTGGGATTTACACTATGGGGGATCCTCTAACACTATGGGGGTCATCTAACACTATGGGGATCATCTAACACTATGGGGGATAACTCACATAGGGGACATCTAGATAGGGGGTATCAATCTGGAACTACATATGGGGGATCATTCTAACATCTATGGGGGATCATCTAACACTTTGGGGGCTTAACACGGGACCATCTAACACTATGGGGGGACCATTAACACTATGGGGGTCATCTAACACTATGGGGATTTCACTTGACATCTCATGACCATCTACATTGGACTAATTTGGGGGTCTTATACTATGGGGATCATCTAACACTATGGGGATCATATAAACTATGGGGGATCATCTAACACCTATGGAGGATGCAGCAACACTATGGAGGATCAGTAAGACAGAAGAAGCACTAGGGGTCAGTCTAAGTCCTGATGATATATCAACATGACAATGCATGTGCGGACAGAAATCCCCCTGCCTATCACGTCTGTCTCTGTATTTCTCTCTCCTCCTCTCATGTCACTCTCTCTCTCCCTCTCTCTTTCTCTCTCTTCTCTTACTCTCTGCTCTGTCTGTCTGTCTCGTCTGTCTGGTCTGTCTGTCTAGTCTGTCTGTTTTGTCTGTCTGTCTGTCTGGTCTGTCTGTTACTGTCTTCTGTCTGCCTGCCTGCCTGCCTGTTGTCTGCCTGACCTGCCTGCCTGCCTGCCTGCTGTCGCCTGTCTGGTCTGTCTGTCTGTCTGTCTGTCTGTCTGTCTGTCTGTCTGTCTGTCTGTCTGTCTGTCTGTCTGTCTGTCTGTCTGTCTGTTTGCCTGCTGCCATGTCTGTCTGCTGCTCTGTCTGCCTGCGTCTGCCTGCCTGTCTGCCTGTCTGGTCTGTCTTCTGGCTGATCTCTCCTGTAGTTTCTTCTGATTGGTCTCAGTCTAACTGTAGTTTCTTCTGATTGGTCTCAGTCTAACTGTAGTTTCTTCTGATTGGTCTCAGTTTAACTGGAGTTTCTTCTGATTGGTCTCAGTTTAACTGGAGTTTCTTCTGATTGGTCTCAGTCTAACTGTAGTTTATTGGTCTTTCCCTCCCTCTCCCCAGACAATGACTCTGATGCTCTGAGTAGTTCCTATGAGTCGTATGAGGAAGATGAAGAGGAAAGGGGAGCAGGGCCAGGGTCCAGGCTGACCCACCAGTGGCCTAGTGATGAGAGCTCCATGCTCCCTGCCAGGGACTGTAGGATCTGTGCCTTCCTGCTGCGAAAGAAACGCTTCGGACAGTGGGCCAAGCAACTGACTGTCATACGGGACAACAGGCTACAGGTACACACACACACAGACACAGACACAGACACAGACACACACACACACACACACACAATCCTTAACCCCTGTGTTCTCTCCTCCAGTGCTATAAGAGCTCTAAGGACGTGTCCCCATATTTTGACTTGCCCTTGCTCCAGTGCACTGTGGTCTACGCCCCTAAAGACGGACGCAGGAAGAGACATGAGCTGAGGTTCACTCCCCCCAGTGGAGAGGCTCTGGTCTTGGCTGTGCAGAGCAGGGAGCAGGCACACAGGTGGCTCAGGGTGAGGACAAAACACACACAACACACAAACACATGCACCTTTAGGCAACCTGCCTAAATGACTACAGACCCGTAGCACTCACGTCCGTAGCCATGAAGTGGTTTGAAAGGTTGGTAATGGCTCACATCAACACCATTATCCCATTATCCCAGAAACCCTAGACCCACTCCAATTTGCATACCGCCCAAACAAATCCACAGATGATGCAATCTCTATTGCACTCCATACTGCCCTTTCCCACCTGGACAAAAGGAGCACTTATGTGAGAAGGCTATTCATTGACTACAGCTCAGCGTTCAACAACATAGTACCCTCAAAGCTCATCACTAAGCTAAGGATCCTGGGACTAAACACCTCCCTTTGCAACTGGATCCTGGACTTCCTGGTGGGCCGCCCCCAGGTGGTGAAGGTAGGTAGCAACACATCTGTCGCGCTGATCCTCAACACTGGAGCTCCCCAGGGGTGCGTGCACAGTCCCCTCCTGTACTCCCATGCGCTTGTAATAATTATGTTGTTCTACTAAATTCTGCTGTTCTACTATTATTCTGTTGTTCTGTTTATTATTCTGTTGTTCTGTTATTATTTCTGTCATTCTGTTGTTCTGTTATTATTCTGCTGTTTTGATATTATTCTGTTGATCTGTTAATATTCTGTTGTTCTATATTATTCTGTTGTTCTACTTATAGTCTGTTGTTCTGCTATATTCTGTTGATCTGTTAATAATTATGTTGTTCTACTATATTTGCTTGTTCTACTATTATTCTGTTGTTCTGTTATATTCTGTTGTTCTGTTATTATTCTGTTGTTCTGTTATTCTTCTGCTGTTTTGATATTATTCTGTTGATCTGTTAATATTCTGTTGTTTCTGTTATTATTCTGTTGTTCTAGCTATTAGTCTGTTTGTTCTGCTATTATTATGTTGATCTGTTATTATTCTGTTGATCTGTATTATTCTGTTGTTTCTGTTATTATTCTGCTGTTTTGATATTATTATGTTGATCTGTTATTATTCTGTTGATCTGTAATAATTATGTTGTCCTACTATTATTCTGTTGTTCAGTTATTATTCTGTTGTTCTTGTCACGTTCGTCGTAATGATGGACCCAAGGCGCAGCGAGCGTAGAGTTCACATCTTTTAATTAATAGAAACTCACCAAACAAAATAACAAAAGCACAAATGAACCGTGAAGCTACTGGTGTGCACACAGGCAACTATCTGTAGACAAGATCCACAAAACACAAAGGGGAAATGGCTGCCTAAATATGATCCCCAATCAGAGACAACGATAAACAGTTGTCTCTGATTGGAAAGCATACAAGCCAACATTAACCATTAATCACCTAGATGACCCACCCTAGTCACTATCACGCCCCAACAACATAGAGAATAAACAGCTTCTCTATGGTCAGGGCGTGACAGTACCCCCCCCCCCCCCCCCAAAGGTGCGGACTCCGACCGCAAAACCTGACTCAGTGTGGAGGGTCCGGGTTGGCATCTACGATAATGACACAGGACGCAGGGGGCGGCTCCAGTGCGGGGCGAAGTACCCGCTGATGCGTGGGACCGGTACAGGTGGCACCGGGCTGATGACATGCACCTCAGGGCGAGTGCGGGGAAGAGGCACAGGACGTACTGGACTGTGGAGGCGCACTGGAGGCCTGATGCGTGGACCGGTACAGGTGGCACCGGCTGATGACATGCACCTCAGGGCGAGTGCGGGGAAAGGACAGGAACGTACTGGACTGTGGAGGAGCACTGGAGCCTGATCGTCGGGACGGTACAGGGTGGCACCGGGCTGATGACACACCACTTCAGGGCGAGTGCGGGGAAGAGGCACAGGAACGTACTGGACTGTGGAGGTGCACTGGCGACACAGTGCGTATAGCCGGTGCAGGATATCCTGGACGAGGAGACGTACTGGACGACCAGGAGCGCTGAGCCGGCACAACCCGTCCTGCTTGGATACCCTTTCGCACGGCAAGTGCGAGGAGCTGGCACAGAACGCACCGGGCTGTGAATGCGCATGGAGACACAGTGCGTACACAGCATGAACACATGCCTGAACCGGTCACACGCTCCCACGGTAAGCACGGGGAGTTGGCTCAGGGTCTAAACCCTGATTCCGCCAATTTCCCCGTGTGCCGCCCCCAATTTTGTTTTTGGGAGCTGCCTCTCGGGCTTCTTTTGTTTATAACTCCTCGTATCGTCGCCTTCGCTCTCGCTGCCTCGTCTGCTCCTTGGACGGCGATATCTCCGGCCCTTGTCCAGGGTCCTTCTCCATCCAGGATTTCTTCCATGTCCACTGTCCTCCTGAACACGCTGCTTGGTCCTTGGTGGGGATCTTCTGTCACGTTCGTCGTAATGAATGGACCAAGGTGCAGCGGGTGCAGCATACCAGGCAACATAAACCATTAATCACCTAGATGACCCACCTAGTCAATATCACTATTGTTAGTTGTTCTGTTATTATTCTGTTGTTTGTTATTTATCTGTTTGTTCTGTTATTATCTGTTGTTCTGTTAAAAGCTTTAATGCTGAGATCCTGCTAACGGAATTGATATGACAACAGCGCAGTGAAAGTGCAGGGCGCCAAATTCAAACAACAGAACATCTCATAATTCAAATTCCTCAACATACAAGTTATTTTATACCATTTTAAAGGTAGTCTTGTTGTTAATCCCACCACAGTGTCCGATTTCAAAAAGGCTTCCAGCGAAAGCACCACAAACGATTATGTTAGGTCACCGCCAAGTCACAGAAAAAACACATCCATTTTTCCAGCCACAGACAGGAGTCACAAAAAGCAGAAATAGAGATAAATTAATCACTAACCTTTGATGATCTTCATCAGATGACACTCATAGGACTTCATGTTACACAATACATGTATGTTTTGTTCGGTAAAGTTCAATTTATATAGAAAATCTCAGTATACTTTGGCGCTTATTTTCAGTAGTTCCAAAAACATCCGGTGATTTTGCAGAGAGCCACCTCATTTCCAGAATACTCATAATACGTTGAT
>NW_019943497.1:94956-119912 GCF_002910315.2 Salvelinus sp. IW2-2015
ACACTGACTCTATGTTAACACAACACTACTCTAGTGTACACACACTGACTCTAGTCTACACACACAGTAAGACGTTCCTTAGTGTAACACACACTACTCTGCAACACTATCTAGTGTACACACACTGACACTGTGTACACCACTACTTCTAGTTGTAACACACACTGATCTCTATTGTAACACACACGACTCTGATTAACCCCTCACGTGACTCTACGTGTAACACACACTGACTCTTAGTGTAACCCCTTCACTGACTCTAGTGAACACACATGACTCTAGTGTAACCCCTCACCTGACTCTAGTGGAACACACACCTGACTCCAGTGTAACACACACTGACTCTCAGTAACACACACGACTCTAGTGTAACACACACTGACTTAGTGTTACACACACTGACATCTAGTGTTACACACACTGACACTAGTGTAACAACACCACTGACTCATTGTAACGCTCACTGACTCTAGTGTAACACACTACCATATTGTAACACACACTGACTTCTAGTGTAACACCACACTGACTCTAGTTAACCCCTACTGATCTAGTTAACACACACGATTCTAGTGTAACACACACTGACTCTAGTTAATACACCACTGACTCTAGTGATAACACACACTGACCTCTATTGTAACACAACACTGACTCTAGATTAACACACACTGACTTCTATTGTTGACACCACACCTGGACTCTAGTGTAACACACCACTGACTTATTGTAACACACACACGCTCGAACTCAGCTAGCTTGTAACCACACATGACTCTATTGTAACACACACTGACTCTAGTGTAACACACAACTGACTCTAGTGTGACACACACGACTCTTAGTACACAAGACTCTACTGTTACACACACTAGACACTAGCTTGTAACACACACTGACTCTATTGTAACCGCTCACTGACTACTAGTGTAACACACACTGACTCTATTGTAATAACACACACTAGACTCTAGTGTAACTGTAAACGACCTGACCTAACCCCTCACTGACATCTAGGTAACACACCACTACTCTGCAACACACTAGTTTAAACCACTCCTAGGTAATACACACTGACTCTAGTTGAACACACCACTGACTCTTTGTTAACACACACGACTGCTTAGTGTAACACACACTGACTCTATTTTACACACACTGACTTCTAGTGTAACACACACTGACTCTATGTAACACACACTGACTCTAGTGTAACCCCTCACTGACCTCTAGTGTAAACAACACACTGACTCTAGTGTAACCGACACTTGACTCTAGTGTAACACACACTGACTCTATGTTCAACAACACTGGACTCTATTTCTGTAACACACACTGACTCAGTGTAACACACACTGACTCTATTGTAACACACACTGACTCTAGTGTAACACACACTGCTCTAGTTAACCAACACTTGACTCTTAGTGTTACACACCACACTGACTCCTAGTGTTACACACACTGACTCTAGTGTTCAAAACACTACTCTAGGTGTAACAAACACTGACTCAGTGTAACACACACTGACTCTATTTAACACACACTGACTTCCTATTGTTACACACACTGACTCTACGTGTTACACCACACTGACTCAGGTCACCATGTCTGTACACACACTGACCTAGTGTAAGCCACACTGACTCTAAGCTGTAACACACACTACTCTTTGTACACACACTGATCTTATGTAACACACACTGACTCATGTGTAACACACACTGGACTCTAGTGTAACACACACTGACTCTAGTTGTAATACACACACTGACTCTATGTTACACACAACTGACTCTATAGTGTAACACACAACTGACTCTAGGTGTACACACACGATCTATGTAACCCGACTCTAGTGTTACACACACTGACTCAGTGTTACACACCACGACTCTATTGTAACACACACTGACTCTAGTTAACACACACTGACTCTAGTGTTAAACCACTGACTCAGTTTTACACACACTGACTCTATTGTTACACACACTGATCTAGTGTAACACACAACTGACTCTAGTGTTAAACCCCTCACTGACTCTAGTGTACACCACACCTAGTAACACACTGACTCTAGTGTACAACACACTGACTCTAGCTGTAACACACACTGGACTCTAGTTTAACACACCAACTGACTGTCTGTGTAACACACACTGACTCTGTGTACACACACACTGACTCAGTCACCACGACTCTATTACACACACTGACTCTAGTGTAACACACACTGACTCTAGTGTAACCCCTCACTGACTCTATTGTAGACACACCACTGACTCTAGTGTACATACTACGTAACCCACTCACTGACTTCGTGTAACCCCCACTGACCTAGTGTAACACAGCACTGACTCTATTGGTACAAGACCGAGCTCTATGTCACATTGCACCACTGACCTATTGTAACACACATGACCTCTTATTGTAAACACACGACCATGAACACTACTCCGTGTAACACACACTGACTCAAGTGTAACACACACTGACTTCTAGTGCTAACAGACCACTGACTCTCTAGTGTAACGAACACTGACTCTAATTGTAACACACACTGACTCTAGTGGTAACACACACTGACTCTATAGTTAACCCCTCACTGGACTCTACGTTAAACACACTTGACACTAGTGATAACACCAACACTGACTCTATTGTAACACCACACTGGGACTCTAGTGTAACACAACATGAACCCGACTTTATTGTAAAACCACACTGACTCTAGTTGTAACACACACTGACTCTAGGTAACACCCACTGACGGGGTACGCTGATGTGTAACACACACTGCTCTAGTGCTAACACACACTGAACTCTTAGTCGTTTAGACACTACCTGTAACACTGCTCAGTAACACCATACTCTTGTAACACACACTGACTCTAGTGTAACACAGCCACTGACTCTAGTGTAACACACACTGCCTCAGTGTAACCCACACTGACTCTAGCACCACTGACTCATGACCACCACATCTAAGTGTAAACTGATCTAGTGTAACAGACACTCGACTCTATCTGTAAACACACACTGACTCTATGTTACACACACTGACTCTAGTGCAACACCACACCTTGTCCAGATCAGTCTTTCTGGGCATCTGGGAGAAGTGGCCTTCTGGTCCTTTTCCCTGACTCACTTATTGGACACCTGAGAACGACACACACACACACACACACACACACACACACAACACACACAGAGATTAAGGCAAGGAAAGGAAAGAGTAGTGTGTGACAAATGTGTGTGTGCATTAGATCAAATCAAATCAAATCAAAGTGAATTTGTCACATTGCCAAAATACAACAGGTGTAGTAACGCTTACAGCTGAAAATCGCTTACTTACAGCTCTAACCAATAGTGCGAAACTAAGTATTTGGTGAACCAAGTAGCGTAGGTAAAGGACAATAAGAAACACACAGTTAAAATAGACAGGCCTATAATACAGGTAGCGAGGCATGATAAAGATACGAGGATACATACAGACACCGTTACGTCAGGGCTGCATTGAGGTAGTATGTACATGTAGATATGTTAACAGTGACTATGCATAATTGATGAACAGAGAGAAGCAGTAGTGTAACAAAGAGGGGTTGTCCGGTGGTGGGTGGGGGGACACAATGCACGATTGCCCGGCTACCATCATGTGCGGAGCACTGGTTTGGTACGGCCCAATTGAGGTAAGTACTGTACATAATGTATAGTTTAAGTGACTATTGCATATATGAAAACAGAGAGTAGTACACGCGTAAAAAAATAGGGTAGGGGGCACCACACGCAAATAGCCATTCGTTCAGGAGTCTTATGGCTGGTGGGTAAACAAACTGGTTAGAAGCCTTGTTGTCCTAGACTTGGCACTCCAGATACGCTTGCCATGCGTAGTAACAAAGAGTCTATGAGTGGGTCGGTTGGGTCTTTGACAATTTTTAGGGCCTTCCTCTGACACTTCCTGGTGTAGAGGTCCTGATGGCAAGCAGCTTAGCCCCAGTGATGTACTGGGCCGTACGCACTACCCTCTGTAGTGCTTGTGGTCGGAGCCGAGCAAGTTCCGTACCAGGCAGTGATGCAAACCTGTCAGGATGTCTCTCGATGTTGCAGCTGTAGTCACATTTGAGATCTGGGATCCATGCCAAATCTTTTTAGTTTCCTGAGTGGAATAGGCTTTGGCCCTCTTCACGACTGTCTTGGTGTGTTTGGATCACTCTAGTTTGTTGTTGATGTGGACACCAAGAAGTTGAAGCTCTCAACCTCTCCACTACAGCCCCGTCGATGAGAATGGGGGCGTGCTTGGTCCTCCTTTTCCTGTAGTCCACAATCATCTCCTTAGTCTTGGTTACGTTGAGGTAGGTTGTTATTCTGGCACCAACCCCGACCAGGTTTCTGACCTCCTCCCTATAGCTGTCTCGTCGTTGTCTGTAATCAGGCCTACCACTGTTGTGTCTCTGCAAATTTAATGATTGGTGTGGAGTCGTGCCTGGCCATGCAGTCGTGGTGAACTCAACAGAATAATAACAGATCAACAGAATAATATCAAAACAGCAGAATAATAACAGAACAACAGGATAATAGTAGAACAGCAGAATAATAGAAGAACAACATAATAATAACAGAACAACAGAATAATAACAGAACAACAGAATAATAGAACAACAGAATAATAACAGAACAACGGAATAGTAACAGAACAACAGAATAATAACAGAACAACATAATATTAACAGAACAACAGAATAATAGAACAACAGAATAATAACAGAACAACAGAATAATAGAACAACAGAATAATAACAGAACAACAGAATAGTAACAGAACAACAGGATAATAGCAGAACAACAGAATAATAACAGAACAACAGAATAATAGCAGAACAACAGAATAGGGGATAGGGTGCCATTTGGGACGTAGCCAYGGTGGTTGTAAACAATACTGACAGAGTTGACATATCCTTCAACCCCTGGTTAAAGCTTGTCACTCTCTCTGTGCAGGACATTGCTCTCTCTCTCTCTCCCTCCCTCCCTCCCTCTGCCATACATACAGCTAGAGAGAGAGGTAAGGGAAAGGGAGGAGCATGGTGGAATTGGCTCAACTGTTGTGTGTTTGGTGTTTCCTGATTGAACTGAATATACTGTTATTCTGTCCTTCCTCTTTCCTCTCAGCGGCTGTCTGGTGAGACTACTAAGACCATGTCAGACAGTGTTGGATTGGCTACAGGAGAGAACAACAGGGACAACAGAGAGAATGGTGAGAGACTGTTCTAGTGTGGTGGGTTTGATTCTCGCTGGGGCCACTGATGGAAGAAAATGTATGCACTCATTGTTGTAAGTCGCTTTGAATGCTAAATGGAATATTCCATTCTATTCTTTATTGCTGTGTCACCTGAGCTTGACCCTCAACATGGAGATTGATTTATAACTATGACATTTTATTCTGTGTTTGCTCGGTGTGCTCGCGCGGTTTTTGTGTGTTGTGTGTTTGTGGTTGGTTGTGTGTGTGTTTGGTGTTGTGTGGTGTGTCGGTGTTGTGTGTGTGTTTATGGGTGTGTGTGTGTTTTGCATGTTGTTTGTGTGTGTGTTGTGGTGTGTGTGTGTGTGTGTGTGTGTGTGTGTGTGTGTGTGTGGGGGGGGTGTGGGGTGTGGGTGTGTATAGTGTGTGTTGTGGGGATGAGGTAGTTGAAGCGGGGGCTTTTCAAAGCAAGTCCAAAGGTTCGTAATGATAATCACTGTATCATCAGTTCTCCATAGGAAGAACCTCCACCGGCTACGCAACGCCCCCTCTTTCCCCATAACATCAGACCCTCGATCGAAGGTGGGACACTCCCCCCCCACTTCCTCCTCTCATCTCACCTCTTCACCCCTCTCCGTCTCACCTCTCACTCCTCCTCCATCTCACCTCTCACTCCTCCTCCATCTCACCTCTTCACTTTTTTTTTTTCTTTTCCCCCTCTCCACCTCTCCCCTTTCCTTTCCGTCTCACCTCTCACCCCTCCTACGTCTCACCTCTCAACTTTCACCTCCTCTGCCGTCTCACCTCTCACCCCTCCTCCGCCTCACCTGCTCACTCCTCCTCCATCTCACATCTCACGTCCTCCTCCATCGTCCTTCTCCTCCTCCACCTCTCACTCCTTCCTCCGTCTCAACCTCTCACCCTCCTTCCGTCCACCCTCTACCTTCTCCTCCAAGTCTCACTCTCTTTACCCCGCTTTCTCCGTCTCACCTCTCACTCCTCTCCTCCGTCTCTTCATCTTCTCTACTTCTCCTCCATCTCTACCTTCATCTTCTTTACTCTCACTCACTTCACTCCTCCTTCCGTCTCACCTCTCACTTCCTACCCGAACATATTCTAATTTATTTTCTTCTCTATTTCATGTCTCATCCTGTCTCCTCTGCACTTGAAACATTTCCCTATACTACTTCACAAAAAACAATTTGTAGTCTAAATTTCATTCACAATACCTTAGTTGATAGACAGCATGATATTCCAACCATATCCTTACTAGTCCTTTTCCTCTCCTCTCTCCCCACTCCTCTCTCTTTCTCCTCTCCTAGTGATACTCTGTCCCTGTTGTGTGAAGTTTTTTCCAGTAGGCAGGGACCTAGTGGTGTTGTGTGTATGGGGGTTCTCTCCTACTTCCACCTCTGACAGTAGGAGACCTCCCGGTCTCCTTTCCCCCTGGGGGGGCCCCTTCTTTTTATCTTTTAAAACTACCTCCATTGGGTGTTGAGGTTGTTCCCCAGGACTGGGCTCCCAAACACCCCTTCGCCCTCAGGATACTGAAGGGAGGCAATGAGGTGCTGCATTGGAGGTAAAATACTCTACTCAAATATGGAATACAATTCATCGACACCATACATTACAACACAGTACTTCAAGAAGTTAGTCAGATGGAACACTGAAAATATTGGAAAATGCTTTCTGCATGTGCTGATAATGTCAGATTTGTTTGTAATATGAGTCTGTCTAATCTGATCTCCTCTCTCTCTCTCTCTCTCTCTCTCTCTCTCTCTCTTCTCTCTCATCTCTCTGCTCTCCCTTCCTCTGCGTCTCTCTGCTCGATCTTCCTCCACCTCCTTCCTCCTGTAGGCGTGTAGCTCTGAGGAGTTGGGCGATCTGGGTGGTTCTGCTGGTAGAAGCAGGTCACACACAGATCCAGAGTCACTACACTACGACTATGTAGACGTGGAAACCATCGCTAACATCCAAGATGCCGCGAGACACTCTTTCCTGTGAGTCAGAGAGAAGGAGCAGTAGAGAGAGAGAGAGAGAGAGGATGAGAGAGATGTAGAGAGATGAGAGAGTAGAGAGAGAGAGTGAAGATGACGAGAGAGAGAGAGAGAAGAGAGAGAGAGATGGGGAATGAGAGATTTGACTGTGTTTGGTCAAATGTTCGAGTCTCTTATATCATCACATTTTATCAATCTCACACTTTCCTCTCTCTCCTCCTCCCTCTCTAATATCTCTCTCTATCTTTTCCTCTCTCTCCCTCTATCCTATCTCTCTCTCAGGTGGGCTACATCTTCTAGTACACTCTTACTGACTCGCAGGACCGTACTGACGTAGGTTCTCTCTATTGAGGGAGAGCAGGTGGGTAATCACACACTACATGTATGGACTGTACATTAAGTGAATTATTTCTCAAACATGTATGGTGTTGGTTACTAGGCTGATTGCGTCTTTGGTGGGGGGGTGCTAGCTTGCTTTGGGTAATGTCACTGTCCTGGTCCGAATTATGAATACTCCTCTGATCATCAACTTTTTCTCTAAACACTATCACTACTTCTTGTTTTTTTTTTTGTTTTTTTTTTTTTTTTTTTTTTTTTTTTTTTTTTTTTTTTTTTTTTTTTATTTTTTTTTTTTTTTTTTTTTTTTTTTTTTTTTTTTTTTTTTTTTTTTTTTTTTTTTTTTTTTTTTTTTTTTTTTTTTTTTTTTTTTTTTTTTTTTTTTTTTTTTTTTTTTTTTTTTTTTTTTTTTTTTTTTTTTTTTTTTTTGTTGTCTTTTTTTTTTGTTTTTTTTATTTTTTTGTTTTTTTTTTTTTTCCTTCCCCCTCCTTTTTTTTTTTTTTTTTTTTTCTCCTCCCTTCCTTTTTCTCCTCCCTCTCCTCTCTCTTCTCCCCCTTATATTTTTTTTTTTTTTCTTTTTTTTTTTGTTTCTTTTTTTTTTTTTTTTTTTTTTTTTTTTTTTTTTTTTTTTTTTTTTTTTTTTTTTTTTTTTTTGCCTTTTTCAAAGATTGGACTCTTTTTGTTAGGAATGGATGGAGAGAGAATGAAGGAGAGTGAGTAGTAGAGAGGTAGAAAGGGATATTTAGTAGATTCATACATGTTACATGTTTGTTCTTATCTTTCTATTTCAAGAAACTTATGGTTATAAGAGTGATGAGGTACCTCATTTTGTCGTGTTTTGCTCTTTTCTCTATTTTAGTTATTTCAGAGGAGCAATCCACCAAAACTGATCCTTAGGTTTTTGAATTACATGGGAAGTTTGTATTTCAGGGAGTAGGTTTTAATTTTTGTTGATTATTGATCATGCTACTTTTTACTCCCTTCTTTTTATTATTTTGTTTTTATATCAACAACAGGAACATTTTTGACATGGTCTTTGGATATATTTTCTAATAATGGAAATGGATCTTTCAATCTATTATGAAAGATTGTTCCTTCCCTTGTGTGGTATTTTTTATATTTTCCCTCTTTTTTTATTCTTACCATGTAATTTCTTCTCTAAATGAATGAACATCTTTCTCCATTCTCTGGAGGGGATAATTCTAATATTTTTCTATTTTCTCTAGGTCTTCCTAGGTGTACATGTTTATCTATTCCTGTGGGGACTATAAATTGTCCAAACCTTTTTTGGACAAGTAACCTTGTATACATACTCGCTAGTTCATCACAGGGACACTGACCACCTTACTTTGTAGGGACAGCTTTTCCTTCCCCAATATTTGCCCTCCCTTAGTACATCATACTTTTATTTCGTAAACTTATATCATTATACTGCCACAAATATGGTGTTATCCTTACTTCCGAGGTCTTTCTTGTTCTGACTGCTGCGGTATTGTACATTGTAGTCAATGTTAGTGTCTTCGAGTGGTGTACTCTCTTATGGTAGGTTCCTACAATCTACTATATGTTCATCTTCTTTGGCAGTAGTTATTGTATGACCTTTACTTTACCATTTTGACCTTTCATCGCTCAGAGTTTTCTTCAGAGTCGTTCTCATACTAGCTTTGCATTTCTCTATTTTGACATCCTTTTTTCTGCTTATCAGTATTGGTAAAGAAATTACTGTATCATATATATACTAAATCTTAGATATCATACGATTAAAGACTACCAGAACCCACTGTATTCTTCTCAATGTAACATTTAATGAACTACAAGGACAAATAGTACTAACCCACCCAACCCAAAAACGGCCTTGTGTGTGTAATGGTTATCGGCTCAATGAATTAATATATATAATACATTGATCCTTTATTTACTTACTAAATTCCACTTTGGCTATACTAAACTCTTTAAGCATCATACCTGTTAGTCTTTGCAGTCTTCCCCAATATTTTGGAACCAAGGACCAAATTTGACCCCCATTATTAACTATCGTGTGTGTGTTTTTGGGGATGATGTGTTGGATCACGGGAGCAATCGTTGTGGGGATAAATATACTTCTGTGTGATTATTGCATTATATCGTACTTAGTGGTGTCTTTTTTTTGTTTTTTTTTTACAGTGTTGTTCTTTCCTTTCAGGGGTTGAAAACAATGTACTGAGCAAATGTCAAATTGGCATTACCAATATCCATATGCAAACCACGTTATTCACCTTGCAACACCCTAATTGACAAACAAATAACCAAAACAAAGGCAAAGTCTCTTCAATGCCTAAAGTTCATTTCAAAAATGCTTTTGACTCAATCTGGCATGAGGCTGCTACACAAATTGCTGGAAAAGTGGTGTTCGGGGAACAAACATACAACATTATAAAATCCATGCACACAAACAACAAGTGTTTGACCCAAAAAAAATGTGACAAAACCCCCACACATTTCTTCCCACAGGAGAGGGGGGTGAGACAGGGATGCAGCTAAAGCCCACCCTTTCACATATAATCAACGAATTGGGCGAGGGCACTAGAACAGTCTGACATCACGCGGCCTCACCCTACTAGAATCCTGAAGTCAAATGTCTTACTGTTTGTGATGATCTGGTGCTTCTGTCACCAACCAAGGAGGGCCTAGAGCAGCACCTAGATCTTCTGCAGAGATTCTGTTAGAACTGGGCCCTGACAGTAAATCTCAGTAAGACAAAAATAATGGTGTTCCAAAAAAGGTCCAGTCGCCAGGACCACAATACAAATTCCATCTAGACACCATTGCCCTAGAGCACACAAAAAAACCATACATACCTCGGCCTAAACATCAGCACCAACAGTTAACTTCCACAAAGCTGTGAACGATCTTGAGAGAACAGGCAAAAGGGCTTCTTTCCATCAAAAGGAACATAAAAATTCAACATAGTCCAAATTAAGGATCTGGCTAAAAATACTTGAATCAGTTATAGAACCCATTTCCCTTTATGGTTGTGAGGTCTGGGGTCTGCTCACCAACCAAGAATTCACAAAATGGGACAAAGACCAAATTGAGACTCTGCATGCAGAATTCTGCAAAAATATCCTCTGTGTACAACGTAAAACACTAAATAATGCATGCAGAGCAGAATTAGGCCGATACCCGCTAATTATCAAAATCCAGAAAAGAGCTRTTAAATTCTACAACCACCTAAAAGGAAGCAATTCCCAAACCTTCCATAACAAAGCCATCACCTACTGAGAGATTAACCTGGAGAAGAGTCCCCTAAGCAAGCTGGTCCTGGGGCTCTGTTCACAAACACAAACATACCCCACAAAGCCCCAGGACAGCAACACAATTAGACCCAACCAAATCATGAGAAAACAAAAAGATACTTACTTGACACATTGGAAAGAATTTACCAGAACACAGAGCAAACTAGAATGCTATTTGGCCCTAAACAGAGACTACACAGTGGCAGAATAACTAACAACTGTGACTGACCCAAACTTAAAGCAAGTTTGACTGTACATACTCAGTGAGCATAGCCATGCTATTGAGAAAGGCTGCTGTTGGCAGACCTGGCTCTCAAGAGAAGACAGGCTACGTGCACACTGCCCACAAACTGAGCCACACTTCCCAACCTCCTGCCAAATGTATGACCATATTAGAGACACATATTTCCCTCAGATTACACAGACCCACAAAGAATTCGAAAACAAACACAATTTCGATAAACTCCCATATCTATTGCGTGAAATACCAATGTGCCATCACAACAGCAAGATGTGTGACCTGTTGCCACAAGAAAAGGGCAACCAGTGAAGAACAAACACCATTGTAAATACAACCCATATTAATGTTTATTTATTTTCCCTTTTGTACTTGAACTATTTGCACATCGTTACAACACTGTATATAGACATAATATGRCATTTGTAATGTCTTTATTATTTTGGATCTTCTGTGAGTGTAATGTTTACTGTTCATTTTTATTGTTTATTTCACTTTTGTATATTATCTACTTCACTTGCTTTGGCAATGTTAACATATGTTTCCCATGCCAATAAAGCCCTTACATTGAATTGAATTGATAAATATGGGGGAAAGAGATGGTGGTGAGTCAGGGACAGAGAGCGAGAAACAGAGACACAGATAGAGAAAGTGTGGTTGTCTGCATTTGAGAGAGAGCTTGTATTAAAGGGTCTTGACCGTTTTATTGCCTGTTGACCCCCTGCTGAACCTCACTGTGCTCTCTGCTACACACACAGCACAGCCTTGTCTTATATGACAGACCAGGGTTGAACTCCTGTCTCCTGCATGCCACCAGACTGTGCTATCCCGCTGAGCTAAAGCCTAGGCACTTGTTTCCTTTTACTGATTCTCTTTGTTGTGATGCCTCTAACCATGGTCCTCCTTTCTCTTCCCTTCATCCTCTCCTCTTCTTCATCTGGTTCTCCTCCCCATCCCTCTTTTCTACAGCCTGGCGAGGATGGGGGCCCGAAGCAGAGGTTCAGTTTCACCAGCAGTGACTCCGGTAGGACCAAACCTGGTCTGGCCCTGAAACGCGCAGGCTCCAGTAAGACACACACACGTTTATGTATGCACACACACATATCCCACTGGGCCCAGACATCATTTCAACTTCTTGTTGTGATTTACATGGTATTTAACTGACTTGAATTCAACGTGAAATCAACAAAAAATGTCACACAGTTATTGGATTTAATATTACTAGAAAAATAGATGAAAATCCCTTACGTTGAGGACTTTTTGCAAATCCAATCAGTTTTCCACAATCATTCAATGTCTTCACATTGAATTTCTTTGTTGAAATGAAGCCCAGTGGGAAACCTTCTTTCCTTCCCTGTCTTTTACTTCAAAGCCTCCTGCTGTCTGTCTATCTGGAGAGGAGAGGAGAACAGATGAGAGGAGAGGAGAGGAGAACAGATGAGATGAGAGAATGGAACCTGAGATTTCTGAGACAAGTTCATTAGCTTCGCTGCTGACCTCTGTCTCTCGCTCGCTCTCTCTCTCTATCTACCTCTCTCTCTCTCTCTCTCTCTCACTGCCTTGCTCTCTCTCTCTGCCTCTCTCCCTCTCTCTGCCTCTCTCTCTCTCCGCCTGTCTGTCTCTCAATTCAATTCAAGGGGCTTTATTGGCATGGGAAACATATGTTAACATTGCCAAAGCAAGTGAAGTAGATAATATACAAAAGTGAAATAAACACACAAAAATGAACAGTAAACATTACACTAACAAAAGTTCCGAAAGAATAAAGACATTTCAAATGTCATATTATGTATTTATACAGTGTTGTAACGATGTGCAAATGGTTAAAGTACAAAAAGGAAAATAAATAAACATAAATATAGGTTGTATTTACAATGGTGTTTGTTCTTCACTGGTTGCCCTTTTCTTGTGGCAACAGATCACACATCTTGCTGCTGTGATGGCACACTATGGTATTTCACCCAGTAGATATGGGAGTTTATCAAAATCGGGTTTGTTTTCGAATTCTTTGTGGATCTGTGTAATCTGAGGGAAATCTGTGTTCTAATATGGTCATACATTTGGCAGGAGGCTAGGAAGTGCCGCTCAGTTTCCACCTCATTGTGTGGGCAGTGTGCACATAGCCTGTTTTCTCTTGAGAGTCAGGTCTGCCTACGGCGGCCTTTCTCAATAGCAAGGCTATGCTCACTGAGTCTGTACATAGTCAAAGCTTTCCTTCAGTTTGGGGTCAGTCACAGTGGTCTCTCTCCTACTCTATATATGTGAGAGGTAGAGAAAGAGAGTTACTTCACCGAAAGAGAGAGAGAGAGAGAGGAGAGAGGAGAGAGAGAGAGAGAGAGAGAGAGAGAGAGAGAAGAGAGAGAGAGAGAGAGAGAGAGAGAGAGAGAGAGAGGAATGAGGTTACGTCTTCTTCCCATAACCTCTCCAGGTCTGACCTCTGACCTTTCACATCTCACCCTCTATGACCCCCCCCCCCCCCGGACGCCAATCAGTATGGCCTCTATGGAAAAACACGAGCAGAGGAGGACGCTAAACTCTTCCTGAGAGAGAAGAACACTTGGAGAGAGAGAGGGAAGGGATACGGACCACTCTGCTGACACTGAGACAAAGAGAGGAGAGAGGTGTAAGGAGAGATTTAAGACCTGCTACAGGTAGGAGGGAGAGAACACACCACATATCACACACACATACACACAAACCCTTTGGAAACAAAACACTTTTTATAAGGAGGATGGGATCCACCCGAACAATTTGGTTCCTGGATCTTTACAGCATTATAAGGCTGCATTGAGACAATGGTCTATCAATTGACCCAAGCCCAGCTCAAACAATCCTCTACCATTGTGTCGCTGAGTTCATAATGTTTAGCAAATGTTACATTATCCCAGGGGCATTGGCAGACACAATGTAAGATACCTAATGTACAGTGGGGAGAACAAGTATTTGATACACCTGCCGATTTTGCGCGGTTTTACTACTTACAAAGCATGTAGAGGTCTGTAATTTTTATCATAGGTATACTTCAACTGTGAGAGACGGAATCTAAAACAAAAATCCAGAAAATCACATTGTATGATTTTTAAGTAATTAATTTGCATTTTATTGCATGACATAAGTATTTGATACATCAGAAAAGCAGAACTTCATATTTGGTACAGAAACCTTTGTTTGCAATCCAGAGATCATACGTTTCCTGTAGTTCTTGACCAGGTTTGCACACACTGCAGCAGGGTTTTTTGGCCCACTCCTCCATACAGACCTTCTCAGCTCCTTTAGGTTTCGGGGTTCGCTGGGCAATACGGCCTTTCAGCTCCCTCCAAAGATTTTCTATTCGGTTCAGGTCTGGAGACTGGTAGGCCACTCCAGGACCTTGAGATGCTTCTTACGGAGCCACTCCTTAGTTGCCCTGGCTGTATGTTTTCGGGTCGTTGTCATGCTGGAAGACCCAGTCACGACCCATCTTCAATGCTCTTACTGAGGGAAGGAGGTTGGTTGGCCAAGATCTCGCGATACATGGCCCATCCATCCTCCCCTCAATACGGTGCAGTCGTCCTGTCCCCTTTAGAGAAAAGCATCCCAGAGAATGATGTTTCTACCTCCATGCTTCACGGTTGGGATGGTGTTCTTGGGTTGTCTCATCCGTCATCTTCCTCCAAACAGGGCGAGTAGAGTTTAGACCAAAAAGCTCTATTTTTGTCTCATCAGACCACATGACCTTCTCCCATTCCTCCTCTGGATCATCCAGATGGTCATTGGCAAACTTCAGACGGCCTGGACATGCGCTGGCTTGAGCAGGGGGACCTTGCATGCGCTGCAGGATTTAATCCATGACGGCGTAGTGTGTTACTAATGGTTTTTCTTTAGACTGTGGTCCCAGCTCTCTTCAGGTCATTGACCAGGTCCTGCCGTGTAGTTCTGGGCTGATCCCTCACCTTCCTCATGATCATTGATGCCCCACGAGGTGAGATCTTGCGTGGAGCCCCAGACCGAGGGTGATTGACCGTCATCTTGAACTTCTTCATCTTCTAATAATTGCGCCAACAGTTGTGCCTTCTCACCAAGCTGCTTGCTATTGTCCTGTAGCCCATCCCAGCCTTGTGCAGGTCTACAATTTTATCCCTGATGTCCTTACACAGCTCTCTGGTCTTGGCCATTGTGGAGAGGTTGGAGTCTGTTTGATTGAGTGTGTGACAGGTGTCTTTTATACAGGTAACGAGTTCAACAGGTGCAGTTAACTTCTCACGAGTCAGCAACCCTGATCCGGTAGCACCCCCAACTCACCCCACTGATTAGCACAGCTAGCATAGCGTCACAAGTAACTTGTAGCATCTAAATATCATTAAATCACAAGTCCAAGACACCAGATGAAAGATACAGGTCTTGTGAATAAAGCCACCATTTCAGATTTTTAAAAATGTTTTACAGGGAGACAGAATATGTAAATCTATTAGCTAACCACGTTAGCGGAGGACACGATATTTTTACCAGCAGATTCGGCTAGGCGCCCACGTCCAGTTCACATGCACAACAGATATGAATAAAATCGTAAATGGGTCTTACTATGGCTGATCTTTCATCAGAATGTTGATCAAAGTGTCCTTTGTCAGATGAGTCGTTGGTTCCGTTCAGAAATGTTCCTTTCTCACTCCATTTAGCACAGGTACGGTCGAGTGGACGTATTTCTCAAACGATACTAAAATCTAACAACTGAACACCGCAAAACTCCCTAAAAAAATCAAATAATCTGATTAAACTATATTGAAAAAACATACATTACGATGATCTGGTCCATGTATCAAACAAACTTCGACACGGAGATAAAATGCCGCACAACAGAGACAAACGTAGCTCCAATTTCCATGCAACAAAGAACCGGAAGTTGTCGGTCATGCCAAAGATTTTGCTCTCATTTCACGTCAGTCCCAGATAGACAAGAAATTTTTCCTCTGACGTCCTCTAGACACCCAGAGGAAGGCCAGTGAGTGTGTGTTTCGGGTCATAGAGGCATGACCATATTATAGGCAGAGCTTTGAAGCCAGCACAAAACATCTTGATTTTATGTTCTTGGTCATGGAAAGTGCTGTGAAATGACTTTAGAAACTGGAGATTGTTTCTTTCCAACGGTATTATTTATATGCATATAGTAAGAGCAATAATTGAATAAGAGGCAGTTTAATCTGTAGAGCAAATTATGCTAATGCGAAAATAGCACCCCCTGTATTCTCAAGAGGTTAATACAGGTAATGAGTGGAGAACAGGAGGGCTTCTTAAAGAAAAACTAACAGGTCTTTGAGAGCCGGAATTCTTACTGGTTGGTAGGTGATCAAATACTTATGTCATGCAATAAAATGCAAATTAATTACTTAAAATCATACAATGTGATTTTCTGGATTTTTGTTTTAGATTCCGTCTCTCACAGTTGAAGTGTACCTATGATAAAAATTACACACCTCTACATGCTTTGTAAGTAGGAAAACCTGCAAAATAATCAGTGTATCAAATACTTGTTCTCCCCACTGTATGTCTCTCTAACTGCGCTGAATGCCTCTGTTGATCCTACAGCTATTGTATGCAGTAATCATGTACCTATGAACCAGAGTTATACTGTGTCCACTGTGTGCAGCTCACCCTGCACTATCAGCTCAAACATAAATAACATTAGCATGTCTACTTCGGCTAAGCTTCCCAGTTAATTAAGCAATGAAAACAATCAAGCATCTTAGAAAAGTGCTAAAAATAGCCCATGTTAACATATGTAGCCTAAGAAACTAGGTTCATGAAATAAATAAATTGCTWGTAACAGATGATATTCATATTCTGACTATCTCTGAAACTCACTTAGATAATACATTTGATGATATAGTGGTAGCAATACATGGTTATAATACAGAAATGCCAATGGTGGAGGTGTTGCTGTTTATATTCAGAACCACATTCCTGTAAAGCTTAGAGAGGATCTAATGTAGGATCTACTGTTGAAGTAATATAGCTACAGGCCCATTCTTGTGGGAAGCTGCTACAGACCACCAAGTGCCAACAGTCAGTATCTGGATAATATGTATGAGCTACTTGTTAATGTACATGATATCAACAGAGAGGTCTACTTTCTGGGGGATTTAAATATTGACTGGCTTTCATCAAGCTGCTCACTCAACAGTTGCTGGTCTTTGCTGTGTAATGAGGAGCAACCAGATGCTGCACTTGACACATTAATGAAATTGCTTATTTGAGTTACTAATAAGCATGCAGCCATTAAGAAAATGTCTTTAAAAACTGTTACCTCTAGATTGACCTCTAGATTGATGAGGAATTGATGAGGAATTGAAAAATTGTATGGTTGAGAGGGATGCGGTAAAAGAGCACAAGGGCGAGACCCAAATGCAGATACAAGAGGCAGATGGTTGAGCTCCGCTATTTATTATAATAAAAGGGGTAGGCAAAAGGCAGGTCGAGGTCAGGACAGGCAGGGGTTCAGTCATCAGGTCCGAGTCCAAACAGTACAAGGGGATAGGCAGGCTTGTGGTCAGAACAGGCAGAGTGGTCAGGCAGGCGGGTTCGGCGTCAGGACAGGCAAGGGTCAAAACCAGGAGGGGTAGGAATAAACCGAGACTGGGAAACATAGGAGCTAGGAAAAACGTTGGTTGACTTGGCAAAACAAGACCAACTGGCACAGAGAGACAGGAAACACAGGGATAAATACACCGGGGATAATAAGCGACACCTGGAGGGGGGTGGAGACAAGCACAAGGACAGGTGAAACAGATCAGGGCGTGACATGAGGCAAAAGCAATGGCAAATAAGTCTGGCTGCACAACTGATTGGTAAACATACTGCAAATTGAGAAATCATGTGACTAAACTGAATAAAAATAAGAAGAAACTATATTATGAAACAAAGATAAATGATATAAAGAATGATAATAAAAAGCCTTGGAGCACCTTAAATTACATTTTGGGCAAAAAGACAAACTCAGCTCCATCATTCATTGAATCAGATGGCTCATTCATCACAAAACCCACTGATATTGCCAATTACTTTCATGATTTTTTCATTGGCAAGATTAGCAAACTTATACATGACATGCCAGCAACAAACGCTGACACTACACATCCAAGTATAACTAATCAAATTAGGAAAGACAAGCATTGTAGTGTGAAAGAGGTAAAAAAATGATTGTTGTCTATCAACAATGACAAGTCACTGGGGTCTGACAACTTGGATGGACAATTACTGAGGATAATAGTGGATGATATAGCCCCTCTTATTTGCCATATCTTCAATCTAAGCCTACTAGAAAGTGTGTGCCCTCACGCCTGGAGGGAAGCAAAAGTCATTCCGCTACCCAAGAATAGTAAAGCCCCCTGTACTGGCTCAAATAGCCTGTTTTCAACCCTTAGTAAACCTTTGTAAAAAAATATGTTTGAGCAGATACAATGCTATTTTCCTGTGGGAGACGCTTATAGGAAATGACATTCAACAAGCACAGCACTTATACAAATGACTGATGATTGGCTGAGAGAAATTGAAGATAAAAAGATTGTGGGAGCTGTTTTTTCAGACTTCTGTGCAGCTTTTGACATTATCGATCATAGTCTGCTGCTGGTAAAACATATGTGTTATGGCTTTACATCCCCTGCTATAATGTGGATAAAGAATCACCTGTCTAACAGAACACAGAGGGTGTTCTTTAATGGAAGCATCTCCAACATATCCCAGGTAGAATCAGGAATTCCCCAGGGCAGCTGTCTAGGCCACTTGCTTTTTTCCATCTTTACTAATGACAAGCCACTAGCTTTGAGTAAAACCAGTGTGTCTATGTATGCGGATGACTCATCACTATACACGTCAGCTACTACAGCGAGTGAAATCAACCACTTCAACCACTTCACTTAACAAAGTGTTGCAGTGTGGTTGTGGTTGAAGTGGTTGAAAAACGAGTTTTAATGACTCCAACCTAAGTGTATGTAAACTTCCAACTTCAACTGTACATGGAGAGCTACCATTAAAATATGCATGTAAATCTCTCATAGATCAAAGTAGATGAGAGATTGACTTCAACACTACTTGTTTTTGTAAGAAGTGTTGACACACTGAGTGCACCTATGCATACCCCACAAGACAAGCCACCAGAGGTCTCTACACAATCCCCAAGTACAGAACAGACTATGGGAGACGTACAGTACTACATAGAGTCATGTCTACATGGAACTCTATTCCACATCAGGTAACTGATGCAAGCAGTATAATCAGAATACACATTATGGAACAGCGGGGACTGTGAAGACACACACACACACACACACAGGAACAGACACACGCACACGCTAGCACACGCACTCTACACTGTAATATTGTAATATTGTAGTATGGTGGTATCAAACATTTTGTATTGTAGATGTGTAGTGGTGTAATAATGTTATATGATGTACTGTTTTATCTTTTGTTTTATATGTAATGTTAGTGCCTTAATGTGTTTAGACCCCAGGAAGAGTAGCTGCTGCCTTGGCAACAGCTAATGGGGATCCCTGATAAATACAACACACAAAACAGATATGCACAGAACGCTTTAATACAATCTCAGTAGGCTACAGCACTTAATGCACCCACAAAATACAAACAGATCACCAGCAACACCCTAGCACTGCCTACTGGCAGAACTATACAGGGGCTCCCTAATCATTTTCCTCTCTTTTTCTGTGTGTTCCTGGATCAGAGGAGCAGAAGGGCTCCCTGCGTGAGCGTGTGTCCCAGCTAGAGGAGACGTGCCGGGGGAAGGAGAGTGAGAGGGTGGACCTGGAGCTCCGCCTCACCCAGGTTAAAGACAACCTGAAGAAGAGCCTAGCAGGAGGGGCTCTGGGGGCACCTGGGGAGAGCAAACCCTCCAGCAAGGTACAACACACACATATATATATCTGCACATGTACGTGCAGACACACACATAGACCCACCAGCAAATGTATTTATTTTTTTACCTTTATTTAACTAAGCATGTCAGTTAAGAACAAATTATTATATACAATGACAGCTTACACAGACCAAACCCAGACGACACTGGGCCAATTGTGCACCTCACGATGGACTCCCAATCACGGCTGGTTGTCATACAACCTGGATTTGAACCAGGGTGCCTTTAGTGACGCCTCTAGGACTGAGATGCAGTGCCTTGTACCGCTGTGCCACTCAAGAGTGATCACTGATGCTAATGATTTGAATGTGTGTGTGTGTCTCAGGTGTATAGCAGGCCCTACTACTCTGAGTCTAAAGCAGTCAGCTGTGTCTCTGCGGCCCGTATGAAACCTCCTGTCTACTCAACATCTAAAAGAACAGTCATGCAGAAAGCCAAGGTAAGGACGAAAGACACACACACACACACACACAGTTTAACTGCGTCCCAAATTGTGCACCTTAGAGGGACGCAGCTCCACAGTCTGTCACTTGAGCCAGTTCCATCATCAGGGTCTAACGGTGTCCCAGCAGTTAGTGTGAGGAGAGCTCACAGAAAATACACAGCGTGTGTGTGTGCATGTGTGTGTGTGTGTATAACACACACAAATATTAAACTGTTGATTTTCATTGCAGGAATGGGAGTCAAAGAAATGCACCTAAGGCATAACGATGTTAAGGAAAGATTGGAGATGATTGGAGGAATATCAGAGGGAGGATGTGTCTTTCAGATTGTTGTAGAGATATGGACGAAATTGAATATTTGAGCCAGTGTACAGAAAGGATATGAAATTATACCTTAATAAATGACAAAGGGACAATGAGCGATTTAAGGTGAGAATGTTCCATAGAACAGGAATGGAAGACAATGGAGTTGGAAGAAAAACAGAGTGATTTACTGTATGTGATGCGCTTTAAAGGGATACTTCCAGATTTTGTAAATTAAGACTTTTTCCTAGCTCCATGCTACTTGAACTTGTTCTGTAGAGTTCCAGTCAGTGCATTTAAGCTGCAAAAATGGCTCCAGAACCGCCCTTCAACTTTCTTCAAACTACACACAGAGACATACAATTGGTATCCATGAGTTCATCTGACTCTCGCTAAGTAGAAAAAAGGGCTTCATTGCCAAAATCCGAAACTATCCCTTTAACATTGTTTTCCCCCTTTGCCTTATCACCTCTGTCTGTACAGACAGAAGCATCACCTCTATCTGTACAGACAGAAGCATCACCTCTATCTGTACAGACAGAAGCATCACCTCTGGTCTGTACAGACAGAAGCATCACCTCTATCTGTACAGACAGAAGCATCACCTCTATCTGTACAGACAGAAGCATCACCTCTGTCTGTACAGACAGAAGCATCACCTCTGTCTGTACAGACAGAAGCATCACCTCTATCTGTACAGACAGAAGCATCACCTCTATCTGTACAGACAGAAGCATCACCTCTATCTGTACAGACAGAAGCCATACCTACTGTTTTGTTTATAGGATGATTTTTAAACTGCACAATGTTCCTTTTACCCTCAAATTGAGATGTACTTTATAAACAGTATGATGACAAATAAAATTGTGCTAATAATAAATATTATCTGAACGATGTACACTAGGTGTCAATACTTATCTACAGGAATCCACACCGCTGATAAGACTGTATCTACAGAGCCTTTGGAAAGTATTCAGACTCCTTGACTTTTTCCACATTTGGCTATGTTACAGCCTTATTCTAAAAAAATATATTTTTTAAATGACACACAATACCCCATGATGACAAAGCAAAAACACGTTTTTCGAATTTACGTACATTTTCAGAMCCTTTACTCTGTACTTTGTTGAAGCACCTTTGGCAGCGATTACAGCCACAAGTCTTCTTGGTATGACGCTGCAAGCTTGGCATACCTGTATTTGGGGAGTTTCTCCCATTCTTCTCTGCAGATCCTCTCAAGCTCTGTCAGGTTGGATGGRGAGCGTTGCACAGCTATTTTCAGGTCTCTTCAGAGATGAGATGTTCGATCTGGTTCAAGTCCGGGCTCTGGCTGGGCCGCTCAAGGACATACAGAGACTTGTCCCGAAGCCACTCCTGCGTTGTCTTGGCTGTGTGCTAAGCTTCGTTGTCCTGTTGGATGGTGAACCTTCGACACAATCTGATGTCCTGAGCGCTCTGGAGCAGGTTTTCATCAAGGATCTCTCTGTACTTTGCTCCATTCATCTTTGCATCGATCCTGAATAGTCTCCCAGTCCCTGCCGCTGAAAAACATCCCCACAGCATGGTGCTGCCACCACCATGCTTCACCGTCGGGATGGTACCAGGTTTCCTCCTGATTGGAAGAAAGTCCTTGCAGCAATGTTCCAACATCTAGTGGAAAACCTTCCCAGAGGACTGGAGGCTGTAATAGCAGCAAAGGGGGGACAAACTACATATGGCCCATGGTTTTGGAATGAGAAGTTCGACGAGCAGGTGTCCACATACTTTTAATCATGTAGAGTATATCAGTGTCAGATGAAGCCTTTGTCTCTGAAGAGCAATACTCCCAGCATTTGATTCAGAAAGGTATTAACTCTAAGTTAAGCTTACATGCTGACTAGACCGGGCGCATGTTGATTTTGTCCACTCACACCAGACGCCATCAGGACATGCAGGTTGAAACATCAAAACGAACCCTAAACCATCTATATTAATTTGGGGACAGGTCGAAAAGCATTAAACATGTACGGCAATTTAGCAATTATTGTTGTTATTTTACCTGAAATGCATAAGGTCCTCTACTCCGACATTTAATCCACAGATAAAATGGTAAATAGAGTTTGTTTCTAGTAATCTCTCCTCTTTCAAGGCTTTTTCTTCTTCTTTTGACTTTATATGGCAGTTGGTAACTAACTTTAAGGTGCATTACCACCACCAACTGGACTGGAGTGTGGACCTCAGTTCATCTTTCAATCACCCACGTGGGTATATGCTCCTAAAAACCAATGAGGAGATGGGAGAGTGTGGGTGCAATGATTGAATAACATGTATTTGTACATTTATTTTGCAACGATCTCGCACGCGACCCGAGCAGTGTGGTCAGTATGTCTGGATAGGCCTACTGACTAAAGACAAATCACATTGAAATATATATGGTCCTATTTTATTGTTGCAAATTCACAAGACAAACACAAGTACACAAATAAATAATTATTATCATAAATAATATACCCATGATAAAACATTAAATAAAATGTACAGATACAAAAAATGCATCCAAAGTTTATGAAGACCATTGAATGATAGGTTTAATCCAGTGTAGGGCAGTCCAGTGTGGGGCAGTCCAGTGTAGGGCGGTCCAGTGGTGGGGCAGAGCCAGTGTGGGGCAGTCCAGTGTGGGGGCAGTCCAGTGTGGGCAGTCGTGTGGGGCAGTCCAGTGTGGGCAGTCACAGATGGTGGGGCAGACCAGTGTGGGCGGTCCAGTGTGGGGCAGTCCAGTGTGGGGCAGTCCAGTGTGGGGCAGTCCAGTGTGGGGCAGTCCAGTGTAGGGCAGTCCAGTGTGGGGCAGTCCAGTGGCACCTCATCCCTATATACACACTTAGAAAAAAGGGTTCCAAAAGAGTTCTTTGACTGTCTCCATAGGAAACCCCATTTCGGTTCCAGATAGAACCCTTTTTGGTTCGAAATATCAGAAATATCTTATTTAAATAAGTATTCAGACCCTTTGCTATGAGACAAGAAATTGAGCTCATGTGCATCTTGTTTCCATTGATCCTCCTTGAGATGTTTCTACAACTTGATTGGAGTCCACCTGTGGAAAATTCAATTGAGAGGATCTGCAGAGAAGGATGGGAGAAACTCCCCAAATACATGTGTGCCAAGCTTGTAGCGTCATACCTAAGATGACTCGAGGCTGTAATCTTTGCCAAAGGTGTTTCAACAACGTACTGAGTAAAGAGTGAATACTCATGTACATTTGATATTTCAGTTTTTATTTTTTATACATTTGCTAATATTCCGAAAAATCTGTTTTTGCTTCGTCATTATGTGATATTGTGTGTAGATTGATGAGAAGAATAATTAACTATTTCATCCATTTTAAAACAAGGCTGTAATGTAACAAAATGTGGAATATGTCAAGGGATCTGAAGACTTTCTGAATGAACTGTACATGGAACCCAAACGGGTTTTACCAGGAACCAAAAAGGTTCTACCTTAAACCAATAAGGGTTCTTCAATGGGTCCTCCTATGTAGACAACTGAAGAACCCTTTAAGGTTCTAGCTAGAACCTTTTTTTCTAAGAGTGTAGTGCACCATTTTTGACCAGGGTCCTTCTCTATAGGTGTTGGTCAAAGTAGTGCACTACATAGGGAAAAGGAGGCCATTTGTGGACACAGTCCCTATATAGCGCACTACTGTGCTTTGGTCAAAAGTAGTGTACCTCATAGGAAATAGGGAGCCATTCGGATCAGATCAAATGATGAGAAGAGACTGTTCAGATCAGATCAAGAGATGTGTGCTACTCAGATCAGATCAAGAGATGTGTGCTACTCTGATCAGATCAAGAGATGTGTGCTACTCAGATCAGATCAAGAGATGTGTGCTACTCTTATCAGATCAGATGATGGGATGTGTGCTACTCAGATCAGATGAAGAGATAGTAGAGCCAGTAGAAGACATTAACCGCCAGGAAGGTGAGGGGGAACACGGTGCGAGCGTGGCGGTCGATGTTGTGAGGGTTCTCTACACTGAACACAGACACCGCACGCCGTGACGCGTTCCTAAACGACGTCAGGCCACACCCCTTCCCCGGCTTCTTCTCTGTAGCCTCGGCCTCGCTGACACTCGTCCCCGATTGGTCAACAAGATCCTTTTGGGTGGAGCCTAGCTCCAGGACCTGATTTGGTTGGCTGGAGCTGACCACGGGCATGGTACCGTTTCTGTTGGAATCATCAAACTCCTGAAG
>NW_019943497.1:125367-127481 GCF_002910315.2 Salvelinus sp. IW2-2015
GAGCTCCTGAGGAGAAGAGAGACATTTTGTCATGGGGGGGGGGGGGGGGTCTCATTTAGAAATATGGTAGACAAGTACACATATATACATGCACACTCTGCATTGTTGGGGATGGACCCGTGACTGTTAGTCTGCACCTGTTGTTTACCAAGCTTGTGACAATAGCATTTGATTTCATTTGACACACACACTTTTCTCTATTTCACCCACCCTATGTATGTCTCCTACGGTTTGGGTGCTGCACGGTACAGAAGTGGGCGCAGGCGTACTCCAGCAGCGCCCCAAAGATGAAGGTGAAACAGATGCCCAGGTACACGTCTATGGCCTTGATGAAACAGTTGGCGTTGGGGAGAGAGGTACGGGCACCCATCATGAGTAGTATAGTCAGCACTGTGGTCACACCTGAGAGAATCATTAGAATGACAGTCATAGTCAGCACTGTGGTCACACCTGGAGAATCATTAGAATGACATGCATAGTCCAGCACTGTGGTCACACCTGGAGAATCATTAGAATGACAGTCATAGTCAGTACTGTGGTCACACCTGGAGAATCATTATAATGACAGTCATAGTCAGCACTGTGGTCACACCTGGAGAATCATTATAATGACAGTCATAGTCAGTACTGTGGTCACACCTGGAGAATCAATTACAATGACAGTCATAGTCAGTACTGTGGTCACTGTGTGTGTCTGTGTGTCTGTGTGTCTGTGTGTGTGTGTGTGTTAACTCTCCTCACCATTGAAGTTGGGCCTCATGTAGCGGTTATATCCCTTCATTAGTTTCTGGATGGTGGGATGCAGCTGGGAGCCATTCGAGTCCTCCCATTGGTGACTCTCAGGGAGCATACATCCACTGTAGGAGAGAGAGAGAAGAGGTGGAGGGGAGAAGAGAAGAGAAGAAGAGAGGTGTGGAATATGAGCTAGCCACCTGTAAGATCAGTAACTGTGAGATTAGTACCAATATGAGAACCACTGTGTATTCAAGTCCTTCCATATAATCTCCTGATTCTCCCTGACCCATGACCCCTAACTTCTCACCTCTGAGTTAGGACCATGCCCAGGGTCAGGAAGGTCAAAGGGTGGGTAGGTATCATGATCAGGCTGTCAAAGGTCACCAAAGGTCAGCAGCTGTGGACGGAGATAGAGATAACAGAGCTGAGAAACAGGAAGTGAATGAGTCTACTAGGTTTTCTTGCTAGATATACAGACAACATGTTGATTATTACTCAACTAGGGGCATATTCATTAGTGAAAAAATACTGAAATTACATTTTTTTATTGGTTAATGATACCTGTTTCAGACCGTTGTCTTCCTTTCAGCCTGGTGTTGTTTTAGCCCTGGTTCTTAAAGGAAACGTTTTGAATGTTGTATTGATTTGTGCATTTCTAGGTTTTCATGTGTATCTGAGTTAATGGCGTTCAASCAGGTAGAAATCCGTCCGGTRTGAYGTAGCACCGTGATAAAGTCTCTCTCACTACACTGGAAGTCAATAGGAATATGACTTTCAGATGTAACTCTCTTTCTACTGCTCGGTGGTCTCTTGTGTTACTTCCCACCAATTACCCTCAACAAAAAACGGAGAGAGATGGCAGACGTGCTGACGATTGATGAGAGAGAGACTCTTGGTAGACAGCGTGCTAAGAAAACTGTACATGGCTGATAACATACATCTGAAGATGTCTTTTTCTTTTTTAATATTTTTGGAGGTGCAGATGTTTACTGGTTAGATATATCGTTTCTTTTTGTTGATGTAAATAGTTCTTCTCAATTGTTGTTCAGTTGGTGTAATTTCAGACGGTTGCTTGGAATGTAGACACGAGATGTTTGTCCGATGCCAATAAGGCCAATTAAAGGCCTTTTGAATTGAAATTGAGAGAGAAGGAGTTACGGCGAAGAGAGATAGAGGAGAGAGAGAGAGAGCGAGAGGAGATAGGAGGAGAAGAGAGAGCACAGAGGAGCACAGCGAGAGAGAGGAGAGAGGCAGAGAGCGGAGAGAGAGAGAGGAAGCGAGGAGAGAGAGAGAGAGTTTAGAGAGAGGAGAGAGAGAGAAGAGAGAAGAGAGTTTAAGATGAGAGAGAGAGAGGAGAGAGGTGGGGGTACGAGGGGTCT
>NW_019943498.1:0-25784 GCF_002910315.2 Salvelinus sp. IW2-2015
GAAATGATGAAAGCGTGAGGTGGCGCCTGTTGAGTCACCTTATGCTTTCAAAGGCAACAAAGTGCCTCCGGTTCAACATTTCCTTCCTTTAATAAACAGTGAAGTGGCTTTGATTCCCGCGGCATAGGTACTTTCTCTGTATGTTGGCGAAACGTCTCCGAAATGGATCGGGCCAGGCTTGAGATTGGAGTCGCTCAGAAATGGGTAGGTTTTAAAAACCGCTAATAAAAGCTTTGGCTGTTTATCGTTTGATGCAGTATACATTTTCTGGTTCACGACATATTCTTTCCTCCGGTTTGTGCCTTCCAGTTTGCTCGGTGGTTCCGGAGATTTAATCGTTCAGAGAGGGCGGTATGTGCTGTGGGTGGTTGTAGGACATCGCTACTGCTAAACGGAATATTTCCTCCCAGGGTAATCTATATACCATGTACTACCATCATGACTGGGATCTGGATTAGCGTGAGGAAGGAAACCGAGAGAGGGAGGAAGTCGGCTTGGTATGAAAGAAAACAATAAGAGAAATCTAACGCGGAGAGGAGACTCAACGATCGCTGTGGAGAGAATAGCGTGCTGAGAAAATTAGAAGCGAGGGATCCAGGCCGGAAGCGGAGGACGGTGAACGGGAAAGGACAAATAGGGGTGAGAGTGCCAAAGAGTGGAAGGAAGGGGGAGAGGAAATCAGAGGTGGGGAGGGTAGCCTTATCGAAAAGCGTCATGTGTCGTCTTCTGTCTCCTTTTGTACATCGGTTCGGATTCCTTCCTTACAGGACACCGTCTTTGGATTTCCGCGCATGACTTAGATTGCGGGGATACGGAGACGTTCTGAAGGACCCATTAGTTATTCATCACTATGAGGTTGGGATTTTTTCACGGTTTCACTGTCTGGGGCCTGGGCTAGCTAGCTACCCTAAGCAGCTTTTTTAAAGACTACCGCCATATTCCCTGCCTTATTTTGTGTTTGTGTGTAGCTTTCCCAGTCAGTGTTACAGAGGAAGAGTGCAAGGTGGGGGGGGGGAGGGGAGGAAATCGACCCAAAAAAAAGAAAGAATTTGGGGGCTTAAGAGGCAAACTAATTTCTTGTGGTGCAGTGTGTAATTTTATCTCCAGTCATAATGAGCTTTAGTCTCCTCCATAGACACAGACAGTGTGCTTTCAAGCTTTCACACGGATCACTACTGTAGGGAAAGGAGTGACCCATTAAAAACAGAACAAATGGCGCCTTCACTTCCTTTTCTACTCGGCTCCTTTTCAACCCCTCCCGGCACAGGCGTCCACGCCGGGCGGGGCCCCCGGGATCTTACTGTTTTCAGGTTCGGTTTTCTCTGGTCCATTACGACCCTCCGCGCACCTGATCCCTAATCCTTCTCTCCGGACTTGTTTTTTTTATATTTCTGTACTGTATTGACAATATAATTGGAGTCTGTCCCGAGTACCTATGAAACGCCATGTTCTAAATAACCTAAAATACACCTAGGCTAAATAGCGTGGGAATTAATTTTCTAATGAGTCTCGCATCAAATGACCTATGCTGCTATTACAGTTCTATATCTAGCCTGTCTGCCAACAGCTTGTTGCCGGCTCCGTATACCGTGATGGGACTATCTATCTGATCATCTTCATCTCAAAAGAGTAAACAACGGCAGCGGCTGTCACCCAGAAGATACGTGAAGAAGCCTTATTTCATGGGATTCGTACTCTCATTTATACGTGCAAAGCCATGAAACTTCTCCCTGTGATATAACGAGTAGAATTTCAATTACACTAATGCCAAACACATAAATTGGTTCATGATTCGTCCAAATACATAATTTCTGCATTTATAATTGCCTTAGCTAGCTCTTATTAAATGAAAAAGTACATAGGGTGGTAGGCAGAAGTGGAAGTGTGTGAGTGACTATTGGAGAGGTGGCACATATAAGGGGAGGGGAAGATTTGGAACAGACATGTTTTCAGTGTGGGAACTGAATGGCCATTCATGTGTTGTTTTTAAGTGGCATGTGGCTGATGATTATGGTAAGATTATCACAATCCAGATTGTAACAAGTTACAAGCATTAGCAGAAGCCTATGGCAAACGTAGGAGAGCGAGAGGAGCGATGTGAGTGTGATAGAGCTGTGCCAGTGGGACCAGGCGGGGACCGATCACTGATCAGTGTGCTGACAGAAGGTGGGGGGGGGGGGGGGGGGGGGGGGCGTAGCCTTAACACACTAGACTGCATACTGGTCCTGGAGTCCTGTCCTGTCAGGTTCGAGGAGACCCAGGCAGGGTCACTGCCACTGAGTCACTAACAGCAACACAGCAATGACAATACCAACTAGAGGGGATGTGGTCTCTGTCCCTGTCCTGTCAGAGAGAGAGAGAGAGAGAGAAGAGAGAGAGAGAGAGAGAGAGAGAGAGAGAGAGAGAGAGAGAGAGAGAGAGAGAGAGAGAGAGAGAGAGAGAGAGGCAGATGATGTCAAGTGAAATGTAACAAATTCTCTGAATGGCGGCGATGCGCAGAGGTCAAGGAAATGCAGCCGAAAAAGGTTAAAGATGAAATAAAAGCCGTGCCTTGCAGCGGGCTGAAAATCTATCCCTCCAAGGCAAGGCCATCGCTGACGCGCGGCAGACAAGATGCTAAATACTGCACGGCACTCTGGGATCTTTCATTTTCATCCGATCAATAAGGGCTTATATTTATCAGGATTCCAAGCAGCTGCCACATCTGACAACCTCCACTTCATTTTCTCACTCCTCCTCCTCCTCCTCACGCTAAATCGGGAGCCATCGACCATAAAAGAGACTGAGGCCTCTAGCTTTGCTATTTACACCCCCAGAACACAATTCCATTAAAGGACCCCCCCTTTTCTGGTTACAGAAACATGCGTTGTCATTACGGTTTTGGCAACAGACCACCACGCTCTTCATATATTCTTTGTTCCCCTATCCCCACCCATAACGCCACAAAGACAAGACAGACTTCAGCCATTTACACATTAGACCCTTTTTTCTCATGTTTGAGATTCGTTTAAAATAACCAAATTTGTGAAGTCCCCCTATAATTCAAAGTATTAAAATGAGCAGAAGATTTGTTAAGGGGGTGAGTTAAAATAGCTCAATCTCTAATCATCTGTACGACAACATTTGCTGTGAGGCATTCTAAATAGATTATCGCTGGTCCATCTGTGTCATCATTGATTTATAAGGCATTAAGCTGCTTTGGAAAGGGAGGCCTTCCCACTACAGTAGAAGGGTTCTTCTTTTTGAAATCAGGGGCATGGCAACAGAACAACCCCGGCACTTGTCTGCTCAAGAAACTCTTTCCTTTAAGCGTTGGTGAGAGGGGAAGTAAAAATAGGACGGCTGTATCCGGTTTTGGGAAGTGTGAATCTTCTTCTTTTTATTACAAAGAGATGAGGAGGAGGGGAGGAAGTGCAAAAAAAAAACACACAAACACAAAAACAAGGGACATCATTAACATATGAATACTATATGCAAATGGGTAGCAGAGAGCAGATGTTGGTGCATTTAATTGACCTATATGTGAATTGCATCCAAACCTTTTACTCTGTTACTACGCCCAGTATACAATATAACTGGATTCAGGGACTGGCACACAGAACAGCAGTATGAATGGGGACTAGACGGAGTACGATACAGTTTGAGCGCGAGAGATGGAGGGAATAGGTGTTTCAAAGGAGAGCGGCGTCTTGACAGGAAGCTGTCAGAGCTAGATGAAACCCAAACACAGCGCCTGGCTGTCACCGTCCCTCTGCTGTCTCGTGTGGATGACATCACCGTGTGACTGTAGAAATGGATCACTTAATGGCCTTTGGAGAGCAATGCCGTCTGTGACATGTTACTGTATGCAGCATTAAGGCCTGGATTAGAGCACACTGTCTTTATGGATATTCATATTTAGACTTCTCATTCCTCTCTAATTCTCCCTCTCATTAGCTTCTCCCTCTTTCCCCCCTTTCTGCCGGAGAAAGGCGAGAAGTCACGCATCTTAAGCTGAAATGTTTGCATGGGTGAGCCATGAGAAACACAGATGCTATTTTCATCTAGGCTGCCTCCTTGTCTCCCTCCCTTTCTCCTGCTTGGGAATGTCATTAAATTGTATTAAATAGCCTTTTGTCCAGAGGGCAAGGACCACCCGATATATGATAATACATTAATGCCCCAGTGTTGCAACCAGTGAGCTGAGACGATTTTAAGGCCGAGAGCTGGGCGGAACAAGCATGAAGCACCATTGTGTGTGTGTRTKTRTKTGTGTGTGTGYGTGYGCGYGYRYRYRCGCGYRTGTGTGTCTATACGTGTGCATGTGGCTCTCTAACAACTATGACACATACTAATAGAAACATACCTAATAAATAACAAGCTTTCAGGGTCTGGCAAGCTGACATTTTCTCTGTGAGCAGGACAATTTCATATCTGCGGTGCAGGGAACCAAATTGCATCACACAGAGATGCCAGAGGATTAGCATAAAAATTAACACTTAAATTTCAGCTTATTGCCAACCCCACTCCTGCTCCTCCTGCCACACAACAATCAATTCCTCTTATAAATCTGATTAGATTCCATGACGCTTATTATCCTAGGCATGTCCCTACACTGCCTTCCAAGGCTCGAAGACTATTTGTTTAAATAGAACGAAAGAGCTGATAAATCTATAGGTGTGCTTCTCATGCACACGCATGCCACCTCTCACACTCTCTCTCTCTCTCTCTCTCTCTCTCGCTCTCTCTCACTCTCTCTCTCTCTCTCTTTCTCTCACAGTTGGTCTGATCTGCAGATCACCAACGATGTGGAACAATAGGGAGTGAAATCGATCTTGACGGATACGCTGTAGCACTGTAGAACTTAGCTGATGTCCAGATTGTTCCGGGGGGGGAAAAAAGCACAAAACTAGCTCATGCATTTCCCCCCCCAAAATAAGAAGAAGTTAACACTTGGTACGGCCTCCGATGTTCTGAGCTTGTTTATATATGATGGTCCAGAGACCATCTTTGCTTGATCTCCTCCTGTGACCACCTCCCTCCGATGACGACTTAATCCATGAACGTACATCTTATGAACGATGCTGTTGTTTTTCTAAATTGCTTGTCCTTTATGAGATTCTTTGTGTAATGAATAGCGCTACAGAAGTTGAAAAGAATATTACTGTTATTCTAAAAGGTCAATCCAATGACAACGTTTTTTGGTCTTTTTCTTCTTTAGACCAGCACTAAAGTATGCCTTTTCAGTCATAAAGTATGCCTTTTCAGTCATTCATCAAGTGCACAGCTATTTCCAATGGCCTCCGTGTTTATCTCGGGGGAAATTGGAGCAAGGAAAACCATCTCATGTTGGAAAGCCTAATACTGTTGCAATGAAATATTTTTCAATATAGTACTTTAGGAAACATTGCACAAACATGTAGTAAAAGCAGAACGCACGTTGGGTGGCTTGCTAGGCAGAGAGACGGGGCTCACTTTTGTTTAGACTAATGGCATTTCATCGCATCCAGATGTCTTTAAGCACCATCCCTGCACTCCAAGACGTACGCAAAACGTATACAAACATTTATATCTAACTGCATTCCTCCTCCATGCTTAAGGGTGTCCCGGTCCCCTCCACTCCCCCAGACTAAAGCTCGTGTTAAGGTGAATTACCATTCAGATCCAGGGCTTTAAGACTGGAGGATGAAACGTGATTGAGAGTTCCTGTCTTGTGTCGTGTGTATGCCTGCTCTGGGCCTTCTGGCTGTGAACAGGAGAGACGTTTTATCCTCTCGTGGGTTTGGGAATTCCACGCCGGCGTGACGCCGCGTCACATTGTAGGCCACGCGCCTGAGGAGATCTGGGACAGAGGTGTGCCATGGCTGAGTCAGGCATTACAAAATAAGACTAGTATATAGGCCCCGATTTGATGCCCCAACTGCTCTACAACACAGTGGAGCAAAGATGGGAAAAGAGGGAGCGAGAGAGAGAGAGAGAGAGAAAGAGAGAGAGAGAGAGAGGGAGGGAGGGATATGAAACAGAGGGAGTAAAAGAGAGAGAGTGAACGTCTGATGTTATAAGTGGATAACAACAGCCCCTGCTATGCAGCAGCGGAGGCGCAGAATAATTTAAACCAGCTAACCCCTCCTCACCCTCTAGCCAACCCTCTATTCTTATGCTAACACAGCTAAAGAGGAGTGGGCCCACCCAGCAGTAGAAACTTAAGTCCATGCTTCAGGAAAAATCCTCTATTTCTCTCCAAAGGCTAATGTAACTTACTCACTTACACCATCCATAAGCGCAAACTCCAGCAATACGAATACATTTACTGTGCCTTTAAAGCATATTACCTTTCACAGAGTTTAAGAACAATAAACGGGGTGCTTAGCTGGTCTATTTTCTCTCTGTAATGCCCCGCAATGGCGGGGGAAGAATTTGAAAGTCTTTAAATTCAGAGTAAACACTGCTCTCTTTGTTGATTGTACAGTCTTTCGTTTTTTTTTTTTTTTTTTTGGTGTGGATATTTTTTTCTCCTTCAGAGCCTGTTGTTTTCTCTCCAAACAATACATCCCCTCTCACATCTGAAGTACACACCTCGCTGACGTTTTATAGGTTAAACCCTGTTGAACGGCGAGTCATACTTTGTACCGGCGGTTTATTTTTATGGCCGTGTGTAATTAAGGCAGCGTGTCCTATCTCTCAGCCATCTATGCCAAGGCCTTTATTTAAACAACTTTATTGTGAAATGTTTGCGTTCTCAGCATTCGGCAGGGGCCACACACAGATTATTATTTCATACTTCTCCAGGACTTTTTGAAGAGTTTACGCTTAGAGCGGTTATTGTTTTTGATTACCGGCAGTCTCTTAAGACTCGACGCGACCGGCTAGAAAAACATGTTTACAGAATCCGGGTGTGAACTTCAAGGTCTTACCCAGGCCAAATGTACATTCTCCATATGATTTATGGACATCAGATTAAACTATTTATGTCCAGGCACGGCTGTTTAAATTCGCTGCTTGGTTTTTTTTAAAGAGTGCACGTGCATGTTTGCATTCTCATTGTGTTTAATGGAATTTGATGGAAAGATTGAATGTTTACACTTCATCAGAAGTGATACAAAAATAATAGTAGGCTCAGCAAATGCTTATTATCAGCTTATTGGAGTAGTAATATCTAATATCTACCCAGAGAAAAAAGTGGTTTCCAGTATCCCCAACACAGACACACACACTGCAAACTTGCATATCCACAAACCAAAAACACACATCAAGGTTTTCTGGGGGCCTACAAGGCTGTAGGGGTCACTGTGTGTCTGGCTGTCTAACAGGGTGGCTTTGGCAGTCTCTGTGTGGTTTCAGGACCAGGCTGAAAGTAAAAGTGAGTTATGTTTGTGGAGAAACAACACTAGACACGATCAGTCTGAAAGTAAAAGTGATTTATGTTTGTGGAGACACAACACTAGACAGGACCAGGCTGAAAGTAAAAGTGAGTTGTGTTTGTGGAGACACAACACTAGACAGGATCAGGCTGAAAGTAAAAGTGAGTTATGTTACGGGTAGGCTGAAGTAAAAGTGAGTTTGTTTGTGGATAGACAACACTAGGACAGGATCAGGCTGAAAGTAAAGCGAGTTTATGTTGGGGGATCAGGCTGAAAGTAAAAGTGGTTTGTTAGTGGACAGACAACACTAGAACAGATCAAGGCTTGAAGTAAAAAGCGAGTTTATGTTTATGGAGAGACAACACCAGACAGGATCAGGCTGAAAAGTATAAAGTGAGTTATGTTTGTGGAAAGACAAACAACCCAGACAGGATCAGGCTGAAAAGTAAAAGTGAGTTTATGTTTGGTGGGAACAACACTAGACAGCGATCCAGGTCTGAAAGTAAAAAGTGGATTTAATGTTTTAATGAGGAGACAACACCCAGACAGGAACAGGCTGAAAGTAAAAGTTGAGTTTGTTTGTGGAGACAACACCAGACAGGAATCAGTCTGAGTTAAAAGTGAATTTATGTTTGTGGAGACAAACACTAAGCGGACCAGGCTTAAAGTAAAAGTGAGTTTGTTTTGTTGGAGACAACACCTAGACGAGACCGAGGGCTGAAAGTAAAAGTGAGTTATGTTTGTGGAGACACAACACTAGAACAGGATCCAGGCTGAAAGTAAAAGTGAGTTTGTTTTGTGGGAGACAACAACACTTAGACACGCAGGCCTGAAAGTAAAGTGAGTTAGTGTTTGTGGAGACAACAACACTAGACGGGCCAGGCTTGAAAGTAAAAGTGAGTTATGTTTTGTGGAGACACACAAACTAGACAGGACAAGGCTTGAAAGTAAAAGTGAAAGTTATGTTTGTGGGGACAACACTAGACGGGCCCAGGCTGAAAGTAAAAGTGAAGTTTGTGTTGTGGAAGAACAACACTAAGCAGGGCCCAGGCTGAAAAGTAAAAGTGGAGTTATGTTTTGGGTGGAGACACAACACAGACAGGAGGCCAGGCTTGAAAGTAAAAGTGAAGTTATGTTTGTGGGAGAACAACACCTAGACGGATCAGGCTTGAAAGTAAAAGTGAGTTATTGTTGTGGAAGAACAACAACTAGACAGGATCAGGCTGAAAGTAAAAGTGAGTTATGTTTGTGGGAGAACAACAACAGACAAGGATCAAGGCTGAAAGTAAAAGTGAGTTTGTTCTGTGAGACACAACACTAGCAGGATCAGGCTGAAAGTAAAGGAGTTTATGTTTTGGAAGACAACACCAGACAGGAATCAGGCTGAAAGTAAAAGTGAGTTATGTTTTTGACAGACACAACACTAGACAGGATCAGGCTGAAAGTAAAAGCGAGTTATGTTTATGGAGAGACAAACCAGACAGGATTCAGCTGAAAGTAAAAGTGAGTTTATGTTTGTGGACAGACCAACACCAGAAGACCAGGCTGAAGAGAAAGTGAGTTATTTTGTGGACAGACAAACACTGAGACAGATTTCAAGGCTTTGAAAGTAAAAGTGAGTTATGTTTATGGAGAGACAACCACCAGACAGGATCAGGCTGAAAGTAAAAAGTGAGTTAGTTTGTGGACAGACAACACCATACAGGATCAGGCTGAAAGTATAAAGTGAGTTATGGTTTTGTGGTAGACAACACTAGCAGGTCAAGGCTGAAAAGTAAAAGTGGTTATGTTTGTGGACAGACAACACCAGACAAGGATCAGGCTGGAAAGTAAAAAAGTGAGTTATGTTTGTGGAATAGGACAACTAGACGGGCCCAGGCTGAAAGTAAAGTGAGTTATGTTTGTGGATAGACAACACTAGAACGGCCCAGGCTGAAAGTAAAAGTGAGTTATGTTGTGGAGTACCACAACACGAGACACGGATCAAGGCTGAAAGTAAAAAGTGAGTCTTATGTTTGTGTGGATAGACAACCTAACGGGCCCCAGGCTGAAAGTATAAGTGAAGTTTATGTTTGTGGATAGACAACACTAGACGGCCAGGCTGAAAGTAAAGTGAGTTATGTTTGTGGATGACAACAACACGAGACAGGATCAGGCCTGAAAAGTAAAAGTGGAGTTTATGTTTTTGGATAGACAAACACTAGGACGGGCCCAGGCTGAAAGTTAAAAGTGATTATGTTTGTGGATAGACAACACTAGGAACCCAGGCTGAAAGTAAAAAGTGAGTGATGTTTGTGGAAGACACAACACGAGAACAGGATCAGGCTGAAAGAAAAAGTGAGTTTGTTGTGGGACACAACACCAGACAGGAATCAGGCTGAAAAGTAAAAGTGAGTTATGTTTGTGGGATAGACAAACACTAGACAGGATCAGCTGAAAGATAAAAGTGAGTTAGTTTGTGGAGAAACAAACCCAGATCAGGATTCCAGGTCTGAAAGTAAAAAGTTATTGAGTTGGTTGTGGAGAACAACACAGAGACAGGATCAGGCTGAAAGTAAAAGCGAGTTTGTTTATGAAGACCAACACCAACAGGATCAGGCTGAAAGTAAAAAGTGAGTTATGTTTTGTGGACAGACAAGACACTAGACAGGATCAGGCTGAAAGTAAAAGTGAGTTATGTTTTATGGGAGACAACACCAGACAGGACAGGCTGAAAGTAAAAAAGTGGTTTATGTTTGTGGACAGACAACACACAACAGGATCGAGGGCTGAAAAGTAAAAGTGAGTTATGTTTGTGGAACAGACAACACTAGACAGGACCGCTGAAAGTAAAAAGTGAGTTATGTTTGGAGAGAACAACACCAGACAGGATCAGGCTGAAAGTAAAAAGTGAGTTATGTTTTGTGGAGCAGACCAACACTAGACCAGACAGGCTGAAAAGTTAAAGTGAGTTATGTTTGTGGATAGACAACACTAGACAGGGATCACTGAAAAGTAAAAGTGAGTTATGTTGTGGAGACAAACACCAGACAGGATCAGGCTGAAAGTTAAAAGTGAGTTATGTTTGTGGATAGACAACACTAGACGGCCCAGGCTGAAAAGTAAAAAGTGAGTTATGTTTGTGATAGACAACAATAGACGGGGCCCAGGCTGAAAGTAAAAGTGAGTTATGTTTGTGGAGACACAAACACGAGACAGAATAGGCTGAAAGTAAGTTAGTTATGTTTTGTGGAGACCTAAACACCTAGAAGACAGGTCCAGCTGAAAAAGTAAAAGTGAGTTATGTTTGTGGATAGACAACACTAGACGTGCCAGGCTGAAAGTAAAAGTGAAGTTATGTTTGTGGAGACACAACACCGAACAAAAGGATCGGCCTGAAAGTAAAAGTTGAGTATGTTTGTGGATGACACAACACAGGACAGGATCAGGACTTGAAACGTAAAAGTGGGTTAATGTTGTGGAGACACAAACGAGACAGGATCAGGTGAAAGTAAAAGTGAGTATGTTTTGGAGAACACAGACACCAGAACAACACCAGACAGGATCAGGCTGAAAGTAAAAGTGAGTTATGTTTGTGGATAGACAACACTAGACAGGATCAGACTGAAAGTAAAAGTGGGTTGTGTTCGTGGAGACACAACACGAGACAGGATCAGATGTCGGAGCAGATGTATTTTAATGGTGTCTTCTGATGAGTGATGCTCAGTATACCACCATGCATAATGTAAGTGTGGCACATCACAGTGAGTCAGGTGGTGATGGAGCACAGGGCACATCCAAGAAGCTTCCAGTCAAAGAGGCTTGATTTTAACACTTACACACGTACCACCTATCACACCTGTGATGCTCCATACGACTCTGCTACCCCCTTTTAGAAATATACAGCAAAGGATGCTGACAATCAGGGATGGCATTAGGGTGGACGGGTCACACTCAAGCAGTCACACGTACTGTACTCTATGCCTTGTTAAAAGCCGCCATGCAGACGCTAACTTTATTAAAACAACATTCTAAAGGTTCTATTCAATGTGCATCCTTATTTATCCTGGGTGAAAAACATCAGCTTGCCCCTGAAAGAAAATAAAAACACGATCCCAGAAATGAACGTTGGTAAAAGGCCTTTGGGCGTAAGCACGCTTTTTAAATTCTCTGTTCCTAATGGAAAGCTCTCTACCGCCGTTCCCCTTGTAACCCACAGCCGTCCCATAGGAGTTGGCCTGGGACAAGCCCTGTCCTCTATGATAACCACATAGAGAACCTATGAATCGCTGGCCATCTAAGGGCTCGGGGCTTTGCTGCGGTGTGCAGACGGGACTTCTGAACCTCTTGGTTAGCCGTCTTTTGATGAAGAAGAGGAAATGATTTTACTTTTAAGACGTGCTCTGCTATTCCATTCCACCCGGCCTTGCTCGTCGCTTCATTACTGTTCTGAGTTCAGGTGTTCTTTTTCACTCCCTCTGTCTGCTGCTACTTGAGCATATTTACTAAGACCCGGCTATATGACTGGCCTGTTAATGACTGGGTAAGAAAGCTACTAGGAGCTCATACTCGTGCTACTATCCTAATAGTGGATACTGTATATCAGAGGCTGACTAGCTACATTTGAGATGTAAAAAAATAAATCATTCTCAGTGCKGACTCCATCTGTTTAATAGCTTGACTTGTGCTTAAGGGTAGATGAGTGCCAGGCAGTCTGACCGGAGGCTTGTTAAGGGGAACTAGACGGGTGGATTGGGTCTGAATGACACACAGGCACAGACACACCAGTCATCTATAAACTCGCCAGAGAGGAAGACCCCCAAGTCTCTCCAGTCACATTAGGAAACCGCGCAACGTGTTTGCCACTTGTGCTACAGATCATGCTATTCCCACCTCGCATTGGAGTTAGAGTTCTAGCGGTAACGGTGTGAGTGTGTTGTGTGTGTGGGTGGGTGTGTGTGTGTGTGTGTGTGTGTGTGTGTGTGTGTGTGTGTGTGTGTGTGTGTGTGTGTGTGTGTGTGTGTGTGTTGTGTGTGTGTGTGTGTGTGTGTGTGTGTGTGTGTGTGGTGTGTGTGTGTGTCTTGCAAACAATCTGTATAACCTGCACAGACCCTGGCCCTGCCTGGAGCAAGGAAAGCCCCATGTGAAGAGCTTGTCTGCAGCACACAGGCTGTCTCTCTCTCTCTCTCTCTCTCTCTCTTTCTCTCTCTCTCTCCTGCTCTGTCACTTTCCTCACAATGTCCTCAGACCATCATCCCCACGCCTAGTTTCATAACCTGGCGAAATCCACACACACACTGGCGCACACGCACGCACACACACAGCCTTTTACCACAACCTGCCCGACAACACTATGCTAAGTGGTCTACCTCGACAACAGATCGAAGCCATACTACCAGATCTTGGTTTTAGTGTCTACTGTAGCCTTGTACACCCTCTCTCCCCACTGCATGTGTTGTAGAAGCCTCACGCACAGGGGTCAGGGCAGACATTACTTCACCTCAGCCTCACAGCACAGGGAGTCAGGGAGACATTTACTTCACCTCAGCCTCACAGCACAGGAGTCAGGGCAGACATTTACTTCACCTCAGCCCACAGCACAGGGAGTCAGGCAGACATTTACTTCCACTCAGCCTCACAGCACAGGGAGTCAGGGCAGACATTTATTCACCTCAGCCTCACAGCACAGGGAGTCAGGGCAGACATTACTTCACCTCAGCCTCACAGCACAGGGAGTCAGGGCAGACATTACTTCACCTCAGCCTCACAGCACACGGAGTCAGGCAGACATTACTTCACCTCAGCCTCACACACAGGAGTCAGGGCAGACATACTTCACCTCAGCCTCAAAGCACAGGGGTCAGGCAGACATTACTTCACCTCAGCCTCAACACAGGGAGTCAGGGCAGACATACTTCACCTCGCCTCAAAGCACAGGGAGTCAGGGCAGACATTATTTCACCTCAGCCTCAAAGCACAGGGAGTCAGGGCAGACTTACTTCACCTCAGCCTCAAACACAGGGAGTCAGGGCAGACATTACTTCACCTCAGCCTCAAAGCACAGGAGTCGGCAGACATACTTCACCTCACCTCAAGCACAGGGAGTCAGGGCAGAACTTACTTCCTACCTACAGCACATAGCGACATTCTACCGCAGACAAAGGTAAACAGATTGAACAGGCCACCTGGCCACCGCCAAGTAAGCATTCTTCCGGACTGAGACGAGCTCGCTAGAACTGGAACCACTCTGCAAGGGTCATGTCCCCAGCACAAATGGACCAAACGTCCATTCATCTTTAAGTACAGGAAACAGAGGGAAAACAGTTCTGGTTGAAAATATAATCTTGGGCAAGTCCCACACCACACATCAATTAATTCATGGTTAAATACAGGCAGCTTCATATTACAGATCATATCGATGTTAATTAAGTATGTGAATGGTATACACTTGCAATAGGGCACATATGGTCCACACAGCCACACCACACAACCACACACACACCACACACCACACAACACACACACACACACACACACACACACACACACACACACCACACACACACACACACACACACACACACACACACACACAACCACACACACCAACACACCACACACACACATATGCATGCACACAACAGACACACACCACAAAACACATGCATACACACACACGCCAACACACATATGCATTGCACACATACAGAACAACACAACAACATGCATACAAACACACACACACACACACATATGCATGCACACATACAGACACACACGCATGCATACAAACACACACGCAGTACACTTACGAGAAAGCAAGGTTAGACTGCACGACCACCAGAAAGAGCACACCAGGCCCACAGACAGGCTCATACAATAGATCTCATCGCATGGCTTTTATAAAGCCCACCAACTTTTCCCCTTCAGCTTGACCTCTCAGTGGTATCATATACATCATTAAGTTCACCCTTCATAACTTCATTATTTATGGAGCTTTGGGAGGGGAGTCTTTATCAAATAGTATCTTTTGTTGAGCTCACTATGTAGAGGACAGCTCCCCCTGAGAAACCAGCCCGGTATCTTTCTCTCACTGCCAACAGGAGTATCAGCCATGAGCCCTATCATTCTATACTCAGAAATTCTGCTCTGTTCAGACTGGGGGGCAGCTACTTGCTTCCAAACAGAGGGCGTGTCCTCTACAAAATAGTCACAGGGACCGAGCATAGCTTTATAGCCACAGCGTATGGTCATCAGTTATCTTTTTCTCCCCCCCCCCCCCCCCCCACTCCTATCTTTTCCCCCTTCAGTTTATTTCATAGATTTCTATTCCCAATGTCAAACTGCTGCACTTTAACCTCTGACTCATCCAAGCATCTCTGGACAGAACACATAAACATATTTGTGTTTCTCTAGCCTTACATGAGCGCCCATTTCTGTTCCCGAGCGTTCGTGGCGATCTGTCATTAGCGATACAGCGGCCGAAAACACAGCCACAGATTGCGTTTAAAAAACAAAAAAATTCTGGCCACCGACCATTTAGCATCACCAGCCAATTATAAATGGCAAATCACAATACGCAGATTTTCTTTTTCCTCCCCTCCTAACAGCAGACCCTGGTAAGGCGCCACGGCTTCTCTTGAATAATGTGGTGATAGCCCTTTGTGCTTGGAGCGCCCAGCCATTTGTTATTTCACACAACGAGCTGTGAGAGAGAGGGACGATTAGGGATCTGGATGATACAGTGACCTGAACACCCCCTGTACCAAAAGAGCCCGTCCCAAATAGACTACAGTAATGCAGCGCTATACTGTAAGTCAGGCTAGCGAGCCGCCTCTCAATCTCCAGACATCTAAAGATCATTTGTCAATTACAGGAGGCTAATGCATCGGGAGGCGAGAATCCCACTGAAATAAAGGGAGGGGGAAAAAAGCGAGGGGGGGGGGGGAATAATCTCTTGAGAAACGCTCACACGCTAATAATATAACTTAAACATGCTGAGAGAGAGCATTATGCGCAAATGGATATCAAAAACGAAAAACACAGTTAATTTAAAACTGGGGCAGGGCAGGAATGGGTTTATCTTACAAATGGTCATCTCTTTCTCTATTCTGCTCCTTTTAGTAAGAAGACCACCGCAATATATCATGAAATAGATTTCACTATGAGATGGTCCTGCCCAAGTCAAAGGAGATCTATGTTATGTGTTGAAAAGTGGTTAAAAAGGTGACACTGAAGCCCGATAATGGTCGGAGACAACTCATTTCTAGGGGGACTCAGTGGCGAGCCAGGTTTTCTCAGACACAACAGAGGTGACCAGTCTCTTGAGCGTTACACCATTACGATAGCACTCGCTCCCCTGTGCCTTTAAACGCACTGCCTCGCTGCTGACCTCACAAGGTCACTCGACAGGTAAAGGCAACCAACAATCTACCGCCTCTGAAAATGAACACCGTAAATGAAACTTCCTCAAAAATAGCTTACCGCGAAGCACACCGCTCTCTCTAGGAGACAGACCGTGGCCGCGGTAAATGTTCCAAGGTCGACCGAGCAATTACTCTGAAAATAACGAAGAAGAAAGAACACCCAAAAAAAATGTAACACTGTGTATTTCTCTCAGCGGAGCTGGAGTTAAGAATAATGTGCAACGTGTCAAAGGCTTAGCGAGAAACCTCAGAAGAGACAATGGATGAAACACCAAACACACACACACACACACACACACACACACACACACACCACACACACACACACACACACACACACACACACACACACACACAACACACCACACACACACACACACACACACACACACACACACACACACACCACACCAAGGCCGCAGTCCAGTCTGACGTTATCTTGTAAGAACTTGTGTTTCCTGAAGCCAGCTGCATTGCTGAAAAGAGTGTGGCTGATATATTCTAATCAGCTTTCTTAGCCTGGCTGATTATCGCATCAAAGATGGGCTGTGGGTGATTGTTGTTTTAAAACCGTAGAATTGCTCAGTAAACAGAATGTTACTGCACTCCTCTTAAGATCTCTGTGGTCCCCCTTCCCCACTAGCGAAAGAATAATACCAGAGGGAAAATAAAATCTAGTATACACTTTGTTCACTTTGGTTCAGGTTTTTGCTTATTTGGTCCTTCTTGTAAAGAACGTTTCCTGTTGGGAAAGGCCGCTAAAGGTGGGCCTATCTGAAATGTTTCCTGATTGTAAGTGTCAATTGAGGACGCAGAGAGTCTGGCAGCCCGAGTATGACCCAGCTAGTGGTCGAAAGTCTCCTAACTTAAACGGACGATCATTGTCTGAGAAGATCCCCCCATATCACTCTCAGCCCCTTTCCAGCTGTCCCGCTTCATTTCCATCCCTCTCCCTTCCAACCTCCTCTTAAGAGACTAAAGCGCTGCGCACACTCCACTCCAAGGATGACAAAACGGCACCACTCATTTCTCTCAATTCCCCTCCCACGTTCTTTTGATTCTCCGTCTTCCCAAGACATAGCCATCGGAAATTGGGAAGTTGCTCCGAGTTCAGATTGATCGTGTAGCGATGGACAGAATACATATCCGACAGCCGCCACTAACTCCCTCTGAAATAGTTGTGTCTTGCCGCACGGCATTTACTGTCACGCTTCCCCGAGACGGAGCGCACTAACTCTGCTTCTCCCCGTTAGGCTGCCCTTCGGGAATACACTGTGAGGACACCGGAGGCCAGGCCCCACCGAAGAGCTGAGCCCCTACACTTTACAGCCACCTCGGGTCACAGCGACACAACAGGCAAACCAGAGAGGAGAGAGACGAGAGAGTAGAGAGAGAGAGAGAGAGAGAGAGAGAGAGAGAGAGAAGAGGAGAGAGAGACGACGAGAGAAGAGAGAGAATGAGAGAGAGAGAGAGAGAGAGAGAGAGAGAGAGAGAGAGAGAGAAGAGAGAAGAGAGTGATGAAGAGAGAGAAGAAGAGAGAAGAAGAGAAGAGAGCAAAAGAGCCTTCTCAAGAGCGGAAATTCCTCGCTCATCTCATAGGCAATTGGATTAGTTAATGATAAACACATCACCTCAACACTCCAGCTCCGTTCTTCATTACTGCATATCCGTCCAGCTAGAGCTCAGGCATCATGCATGTGGTGACTTAAGTTGGGTACAATAAGTCTATGTTAGCGACTGTATACATCGCCAAAATGTGCATGTACCTTGTCTACACTACCGGTGTGGATACATCAATATGATGAGTGAAACTTAAACTTACCATGTCCTAGACCTCACACCATCTTTACCACAATCCCCTGTAATCAAAGACTGCAGCCTTAACTGTCAGAGAGGGATCCCTGCCAGAGAGAGGGGGTAGGGGTGGATGGGGGGGGGGGGTAGACCCCCAGACCCTAGAGATGGAGTGTCACATGAGCTCCATCGCAGAGTGCCTTTATTAGCCGAGGCGTGGGTCTTACCCTCACTGTCATCTTCAAATGTGGCGAACACCTGCTCACAGACGCGCAACACAATCACACAGAGCCTGCAAAGAATTCATTTAGAGTCGGGGGGTAATTGCAACAAAAATATGAAATCTGGACGCGTCACATCCATTTCTCAGGGCCCCAACTGAGAGTAATTTGAAACAGCTTCCCATCGATGGACTTTTCATCTTTTGTTTTTCTCTCTGAAAGCTGTTCAGTTTCTTTAATACCACACAGATATCCAGACGGTTATTTGCTTAAAGAGGGACAACTGACAGATATTCTTTACGCTTCTACCCCCCCCCTCAGATCCCACGTCTAAGATATATGATGGTTCCGGTGCCAGCATCTATAATATAAATTAGCAATGCAATAAGATTTGCAACGCTGCCACAATCAGCCCTGAATCCATAAGCAAATCAGCCGCCTTCTCTCACCCACCCGTGCCAGTGTTGCTTTTAACTCAGTCACATAATGATCCCTCTATCCGTCTAGCTCTGAGACTCAAGCACTGCTAATAATTCATGCCACTTTTTATATGCCATTGTGCCTGTTGATGTTCCTCATCACTGAACCCTGCATGACTGGTGCCACAATTACATGTTTGTGTGTGTGCGTGCGTGTGTGCGTGCGTGCGTGTGTGTGTGTGTCCGTGTGTGTCCGTGTGTGTCCGTGTGTGTCCGTGTGCTTGTGCACGTGTGTGTGTGAATGCAAATGGGCTGCATACTCTCTGTGTATGTCCACGTATGTGTGTGGTGTGTGCTCTGATCGACATTGGTTCGAATGGTTAGGAGGGAACAGATGTCAGCGCATGTCGACTGCCAGGAAGACTGAACAAAGCCAATCACATTCATTCCCTTCCTGTCCAAATGCAGTATAAGAGGGGACCTGAAAAACAACCCATGGCATTAACTGTGAGCTTGCCATCCCATGCCATCCCATGCCATCCCATTCCATCCCATTCCATCCCATGCCATCCCATTCCATCCCGCACCGTGTATAAACCAGCACATGCTGCCCGCCTGCCTAGGCACACAGAAGGACACAGGATAAATCGCTTAAATGATTAGAGACGCGGAGGAGAGTAGAGGCAAGATACAAAATGGCGTCGGAATATTATCTACCCTCAAGGACAGCTTGATCATTCATGAGATAGTATCTCGAGGCACTTAGCGATAGAATCTAGACCCAAACGGGTCTTTTTCACATCTAAAAATGATCACCTCAAATGCAAACTATGTTCTGACATAACGACCAGCTTCTTTTGATTTAAACTGCTATGTTAAGTAATGTTCCCGTGTTTAACAAAATCTGGTAACTTCGAATCACTATCAACATGCACACAGGCATACTGACGCACGGTGGGCTTTGTCATACGCTCAGATAGGAGTGTAAACCTAATTCAGGTGACAAACAGGCATCTTCATTATTTTGGGAGAATTTTTAGTCATGCGGAAAATCGAATTCGCCAGATGATAATGAAGAGGAAACTGAGGACAACAGAAGCGTACCTACACCACATTGTTTGACCTCTGACCCACACAGCACTACTCAGACCCAGCGGGGAAAAACACTTATTGGGGCGTATTGAGATACTGCGTAATCAGTTGATAATCCAATGTCCTTGGTAATCGGTTTCAGAAAAAGAACACTGATTCTGTCCTTGATAAGAAAGGAAACGAATAGGTTAGACCATTCACAGACGTTCTGTGACGGACATCTCATGGAACGTGGATAATAACCGCTTTTTCCCACAACTGGAGTGGCATTTGTTCTATTCATTTTGACTAAGGCCCTTGACACGGTGGCTCACAGGTTTTTTTTTTTGTCTTCCCGAAATGTTTCCCCTTGGTCAGGTTCCTGAATGCTTATCATGATATTGATTACGACACCCCTCTTCTCCATCAAAGGAGACGCGCCTCTACAAACAAGCACTGCGCTTCATTTCAGACCAACAGCCAGCGCATCATAAAAGAATTGGCACTCGCCGTGTTATAACCCCTTACCATACATTGGTTCGGTTTATTTGCCTGCAGATATACTGTATCTCCCTGCTCTGTAGAGGCCACATGATTTTGGGGATATAGATACACTGAGCTATGTACTAACCTGGAATGGAAAGAGATTGAAATTATAGAAGGAAGGAAAGAGAGAGAGACACAGAGACACACACAGCGAGAGAAAGAGAGAGAGACATTGAGAGACACACACAGCGAGAGAAGGAGAGAAGGACATTGCAGAGGGACACACACAGCGAAAAAGAGAGAGAGAGAGAGAGAGAGACACACAGCGAGAGAGAGAGAGAGAGACAGCACAGCGAGAGAGAGAGAGAGAGAAGAGAGACATAGAGAACAACACACAAGCAGAGAGAGAGAGAGAGAGAGAGAGAGAGAGAGATGAGAGAGAGAGAGAGAGATAGAGAGAGAGAGAAGAGAGAGAGAGAGAGAGAGAGAGAGAGAGAGAAGACCGTGACAACCAAAAGCATCTATGGAGCTCGTGCTCACAGACGTGCGCATTGGCAATACGTCTGCGCTGGTTTTTCTGTCCTTCTCCAAGACCCTAGCCCGCGTGTCACAACTGGGTCTCAAATGTATCGGCGTAGCAGTCCACGATGGAACATGGGGTTAAAGTGACTGCAAGAGTAATCAATCTTCAGAACCACCTCCCAGTTTTGAGAGGAGCTCTGTCATGTCGACTTCGCCGATCCAACGGAGCATGTTTGTCGTGACACACAAGAGGAGGACGAATTGACAAAACACCCACCCGCCAACAACGCCTCGACAGTAACCAGATGGCTGCGACCGGCCCCTTTAAGGTTCTCTATACTCTCTTTTTATGCTGTTGTGGCTGTGTGTGTGTGTGTGTGTGTGATGTGTGTGTGTGTGTGGTGTGGTGTGTGTGTGTGTGTGTGTGTGTGTGATGGTGTGTGTGTGGTGTGTGTGTGTGTGTGATGGGTGTTTGTGTTGTGCCATGCGTGTGTTGTGTGTGGTTTGTGGTGAGAACAATAACGGTAAATACTCTCCGCGTGCAGAGCGAGGTAACCCATAGCGTCACGTGACTGTCATAGGAGTGAGTGACAGAGCCTTTGGAGATGTGCGTGGAGAATCCGTGACCTCTTTAACCCCCCTCGCGCTGCATGTAAACCACACTCCATTCCATAATACTTTAACAGCCTGTGAGTGGTGTGCCAACCCGAGGTTTAAAAGAGCAAATCTTTAACCCAATTAACCATTTGACTTAGCAATAGCCTGCATACGCTGAATGGGACGGAATGCACAGAGCAGTTGAAAAACCTCTGACTGGATGGCAGGCACGGAAGGGGGAGAGTGTCAGTGGTTTGAGCGACAAATAGACAAACTGAGCGAGGCGGTTACGTGGTGAAGGGGGCGGGATGATGCGCGGTTAAAGCCGTTTCCGTGGTTGACACTGGGATCCAACAACCGGACTACACTACCTGGTAAAACCATCAAAACCTGACCACGATTTAGGCTCTTGTGCGTGTGGCCCTGTAATCAGTCCCAGGCATGGCGCACGACGTCCCCCCCCGCCCCTCCACTCCGCCGCCCTCCAACAGGAGGAGATAGATTAAAAGGGAGATAGAGAGAGATGAAGGAGAAGGAAACAAAAGCGAGAGGAGCTTCGGTCCGGCTCCATTCCTCTCCATCCATCATACAGCGGGTCTGCAGCGGATCCGGCCCGTGTAATGAAGCCGTGGGCCCCCTTACACGTCGTTGACGCACCGCAAAATTAAGATCCATTTGCCTATGCGGCCGCGAGCGACTGGAGTGAACGCGCCCCGTTAACGCGCCCGCGCCCCCCCCCAATCTTCGAGGTAACCCCCCCCCCCCCCCAAAAAAAAAAACACGGACTCTGTCTGCTCTGCCTCTGATGCGTCAGCCCATCTATCTCTGGCGGAGGGAGGGGGGGGGGGCGGGCAGTCAAGGAGAGAGGAGAGGGTGATACCTCTTACACAGACAGACAGAAGCAATGGTGAGCTCCAGCGTTACATGACTTTCAAGGCCCCATCGCTGTCAAGGGGACTGAGAGAATCAAGGAGTCATGTATCCACTTGACTGTTGCGGCTTCACCGGACAGAATGTGACTTTCCATGATCAGAACATTATAGAACATTATATCTGGCTGTGATTTGTGTGGCATCATAACTTAGAAACCGCTCAGCTAAATTAGCATTACAAATTTTACATAACGGTTTTGGATAGATTATCCACTTTCCACCGTTGACTGAGAGAGCTGATCAACCAACAAAGATCTGCATAAAGACCAACAACTGTAATTTAAAAAAAAAAAAATCGAAGTGGTCATATCCATAACAAAAACCGTATCTAACCGAGGCTATTTTACTCTTCGTTTGTCTTTCCTGTCCACTGTCCAGCCATTTTCACACCACCCTAAAGAACCTAACGATGCATTTAAAGGAAGAAATTAGCAGGAGAGCAAGGGTGGGAAAACGGCCTTTTCACAAGTGTACATCTGGCCAGAGAGCCTCAGCCACACAGCCCTGCGTTCATACTAGTTAATACTTGTACCAACGTGAAATATGAATTGTAAAAAACAAACAGCGATTCCACAAAGCGCCTCGGAAAACCAAGAGAAAGAGGAGAGAAAGGGACAGAGCGAGAAAAAAAAAGAATAGAGAGATAGGACAGACAGAGAGAAAGTAGAGATAGAGAGAAAGACAGAGAAAGAGAAAGAAGATAGAGAGAAAGGACACATATGAGATAGAGAGATAGGACAGAGAGAGAGAAAGAGAGATAGAGAGAAAGGACAGAGAGAGAAGAAAGAAAGAGGAGAGATAGAAAAGGACAGAGATAGAGTAATATTAGAGAAAGGAACAGCGAGGGGGGGGCGGGGGGGGGGGGGGGGGGGGGGGGGGGGGGGGGGGGGGGGGGGGGGGGGGGGGGGGGGGGGGGGGGGGGGGGGGGGGGGGGGGGGGGGGGGGGGGGGGGGGGGGGGGGGGGGGGGGGGGGGGGGGGGGATAGATAAAGCGATAGAGAGAAAGACAGATAAGAGAGAGAAAGAGAGAAGAAAGGACTAGAGAGAAAGAGAGATAGAGAGAAAGAGACAGAGAGAGAGATAGAGAGAGAAGAAAGGACAGAGAGAGATAGAGATAGACAGAGAGAAGAAAGAGAGATAGAGAGAAAGGACAGAGAGAGATAGAGAGATAGGACAGAGAAAGAGAAGAGAGATAGAGAAAAGGACAGAGAGAGAGAAAGAGAGAAGATAGATAGAGAGATAGAAAGAGAGAGCAGAAGATAGATATAAAGGACAGAGAGAGGGAGAGAGATAGAGAGAAAGGACAGAAGAGAGATAGAGAGAATAAAAAGGACAGAGAGAGAGATAGAGAGGTATAGAGAAAGGACACAGAGAGATAGAGAGATAGAAGAAAGCACAGAGAGAATAGAGATAGGACAGAGAGAGAGAAAGAGAAGATAGAGAGAAAAGAGAAGAGAGAGAGAAAGAGAGAGAGAGAAAGGACAGAAAGAGAGGAGAGAGTGATATAGAGAGAAAGGACAGGAGAGAGAGAGAGGGAGAGATAGAGAGAGATAGAGAGTATAAGAATTAGCGAGATAGGAATAGAGAGGATCAGAGAGAAAGGACAGACGAGGAGAGATAGAAGATAGAAAGGACAGAGAGAGATAGAGAGATAGAGAGAAAGGACAGAAGAGAGAGATAGAGAGATAGAGAAGGACAGAGAGAGAGATAGAGGTAGAGAAAGACAGCAAGAGAAAGAAAGAGAGATAAGAGAGATGAGATGAGAGAGAAAGGACAGAAAGAGCAGATAGAAAGGACAGAGAGCGAATAGAGAGAAAGGGACAGAGAGCAGATAGAGAGAGAGAAAGGACGCAGAGAGATAGAGAGGTAGAGAGAAAGGACACAGAGAGAGATAGAGAGATAGGACAGAGAGAGAGAAAGAGATATAGCGAGAGGAAGGACCAGAAAGAGAGAGAGAGAAGGACAGAGAGATAGATAAAGAGAGAGAGAAAGGACAGAGGAAGAGAGAGAGAGAGGACAGAGAGATAGATAGAGAGATGAGAGAAGAGCAGAGAGGACAGAGAGAGAGAGGAGAGAGGGAGAGGAGAGAGAGAGACAGAGAGAGAGAAGAGAGGGCGAGAGAGAGCAAAGACAGAGAGAGAGAAAGAGCGAGAGAGAGCAAAGACAGCGAGAGAGAAAGAGCGAGAGAGAAAGAACAGCGAGATAGATAGAGCGATAGAGAGAAAGGACAGCGAGAGAGAAAGAGTGAGAGAGCTGTGCTGTTGGGGCGAAAGAGAATGCGACTAATAATGAGACATCTATTTTACCCACCAGCCCTCTGTGTGCAGCGCCTCGATGATACGCCTGTTTTCCTCCGGCCCCCATTATCAGTGCACTTGAACCCGGGATAACAATGCGTTCATAGAGATTGAGAAGTGCCGGGGCCTTAATTGTACGTATTTAGTCACGCAAACCGAGGCAATGGCCTGAGAATGGCTAGTTAGCCAATGACATCATTTAGCTTCAGAGTTGACTCAATGGGGCTGTGGCAAATGTGCACTGTTGCCACGTCCAGGCTCTGCTCTCACTGTCCAGAATTATCTCTCATATCTACCGTGTATTACGGGACATAGTTGGTGTTTTCTGACCCAGTAGGTCTCCCAAGATCACTCTGGTGGTTTCTCTGTCTTCATTGTAAACACCTTCTTCTCTAAAGAGAACATGCTTTCAGAATATGCGAGCTGTGTTGTTTTTGTGTGGTGTGTGTGTGTGTGTGTGTGTCCTTTGTCAATCAATGGCGGATGGTAGCGGCACAAAGCTGACGATCGCATCATGATGTTATTGTGCCTGACTTGCTCGGCACAAAGAGGGAAGGGAGTGTGTTCTCAAGCGGGGATGTCAGTACTTGAAAAATCCATCACCATCTAGGCTCATTTCATACAAGGGAGGAGAGCGAGAGGAACAGCCAACGGCTCCCGTTTGGCCAGAAACGACAGGCTAGGCCAAACCTCAGGAAAGCGCTGTGGCAACGTTGGGTCCTATCCGCACCTTTAAGGCGGCACTGTGCGAAAGCAGCCCGGCGTTAGCTGAGCGCAAGGTCACAGAAAGCAAACACGGATAAGAGTACAGAAAGCACAGATTCACCTGCTTGGCTCACACCACAGGTCACGGGTTCACTGTTGTCAAAGAGCTCGTCTCTGTTTATTCTTGGCCATTCCAACGGCTAGCTCCATAGCTGTGACTGCGCTTCGTGTATATATAACTGATCTTCTTAACTTAAAAGTAATAAATCGTAGGGGGGGGGAAGAAAAAAAAAATTCGGAACGTATGTCACTAAATCACTTTTTACAGTGCGAAAACACCCAGCCCCACATTTTGGCGGGGGCTGAGGGTGCTGAGGGGGCTGAGGGGGCGACATGATTTCTGCTGCAGCGTTGCCTCCTTTCAGTAGCACAGCTGTGTGAAAAACACCAGTTAGAAAGGGTGCTGAGGCAGCAAAAGCATTTAATACTCAACAAACAGTTATCTAAGCCCATGTCCAATAACTAGACACCGCTGTAATGTGACCTACATACTAAGTGAATAAGAATTTTTACATCAGGGAGGGGGCGAACAGAACAGAGCTCATTCAGCTGACAGTAATTAAATAGCAAGTATTCCTTTTCACTGGCCTTTTGCCTCTCTCCCAGCTAAGAAAGTATAATGAAACAGAACATATTGTGCCACATTAAGGATTCTACTCTTTTTTCTTTCGGATTTAATGGAATGACAAGTCAGGGGAGGGTTAGTCTGAATCTTTCAAGGACGTGGGATGGATTCTAACACTGTTCCCTTCTTGCATGTACTGACTAAGCTGGGGGATGAACACACTGACCTGAAGCCAGCCTGCTACATTGGAAGTCCACCACATGACATGCGTAAGTCACATACGAGTTCAGAGGGGAATGAGTTCAGACAGACCCGTGGACCACTAGTCCGTTCACACACACGCACGCACGCACAAACACGCACACAGACAC
>NW_019943498.1:25796-33151 GCF_002910315.2 Salvelinus sp. IW2-2015
GGGGCGAACAGAACAGAGCTCATTCAGCTGACAGTAATTAAATAGCAAGTATTCCTTTTCACTGGCCTTTTGCCTCTCTCCCAGCTAAGAAAGTACATTGTAACAGAACATATTGTGCCATATTAAGTATTCGACTCTTTTTTTTTTCTTGGTTCTTTCGGATTTAATGGAATGACAAGTCAGGGGAGGGTTAGTCTGAATCTTTTCAAGGACGTGGGATGGATTCTAACACTGTTCCATTCTTGCATGTACTGCCTAAGCTGGGGGATGAACCCGCTGACCTGAAGCCAGCGTGCCACATTGGCAGAACAACACATGTCATATGTAAGTCAGAGGGGAATGAGTTCAGACAGACCCGTGGACCACTAGTCCCTTCACACACACAATACACACACACACACACACACACACACATCCATACCCTACATCCCCAGCCTTCCGCCTGCATGCCCACCTCCCTTGAAGATGAATGTGAGAGTGAAACCCAAGCCAGACCTGCTCTCAGATCAGGTCGGTTCCAAACAAACCGCAGAAGGATGATGAAAGAGGGGGAGCGGGGGGAGCGGGCGAAACAGGCGATACGCCGGCCGCCAGAACAAAGCAGGTGTCCGTATTAATGCACCATCGAGCACTTGGAACCCTGCACCTCAATACAGGAGGAGGAGGAGGAGGAGGAGGAGGGGGAGGGGCAAGACGGAGAGGGCGGGCACAGTGAAGGAGCAAAGTCAGTAGAAGAGAATGTTTCAACCAATTATAATAAGGAGAGAAAACAAGTCAACGGGTTACAGTGTGGCGGGCAGCCTCATAAACGTCACATTGGGATGAATCCTCAGTGGGGATCTTCATTCTGTCTGTGACAACAGGTCATCTGTTTGAATTGGCCTTGTTTCTTAAAAACAGACAGATTCATAGACTCCTTTTGTCACTCCGGGAGTTAAGAAGATCAAGACGAAATCAGGACAAAATGACACATCGGACGTGGATAATGCGAAGGGCAGTCGTAAACACTGGGTGCCAAAATAACACGACAAAGAAAGTGATCAAGTTAGTAAGGGGCATAGCATTGGCACCTATAGAGAGCTTCACAGTAACGAAACAACTGCTGATGAGTCCCTGTGGCATTTGCGTTCCTCAATCCTGAAACAGGAGTTTGGTTTTCACGAGACAACAACAGGCAAGAGCGCAACAACAACAAAAAAGAGCGGGAGAGAAGAAAGAGAGAGGCAGAAACAAAACGTGTGCGGATCAATTACCACACCTCAGGGGTGTCTTAATTGAATTCTCCTCTACAGCTGCCACATATTCCTCTGGTTGTAGGTGTCGACTGCATTTGCATAAATGTGCCTCCAATTTGAAGCCGAAACAGAGGTCGAGAGGCACCCACGGAACGACGAAAACATCCAACCAGAAAACAGGGATTTGAAAAAGGGATAAGGTTGATTCCAGGAGTAAAACCTGGGATGTTATTGAGAAGTAGATTAGAAAAAAAGATCCTTCTATCCACACAGAACCCCCATTGTGTGGTTTTGGATAAACACTGATAAAAACAAGGTTAAAGAATCCACTGTGCGATTTAACATGTTCCATCCTACCGTTAATTCCCTTCCAGATACTCCCCAGCTGTCTCTCTTCTTGTTGTTCTCTTTCAGTGTAGCAATGTCTGAGCGTCCTGGGTGTCTAACTCACATCAGGTTCCCTGTCCCGTGAGACTTTTCGTTTTTTTCAAGCCCTGTTTCATCACAACGCTGCTATTTTTAGGCCCCGAATTTTTTWAAATCTGGTCACAGAAATCAGGCTCCATTCAGGAGAGGGCCTTTGTAGAACATAAATACACCCCAATGTGTCCTTCAACAAAGACCTCTCCTTTTAACCCTCCCTTTAATGCTTTAAGTTAAGGATTGTTAGTTGGGTATGTGGGTGTTTTTAAAGTTTTTTTTTAGGCATTAGACCGGCTAGCTATTGAACRCCACAGTGTCTATAAAAATTCATCAGGATTAAAAGGGACCTCAGACGCAAAACGAAAGTTCCTAAAGTACCCAAATGGGGGCTGTATCTTTTGGACACATTCTCCAGGCCTTGGGAACAGGATTGCCTCCTGACAAGTCCCTGCCTTGACAATGAGCACCTTTCAGCCCCACACGGGGTCTGCCTTTCGAGCTGGAGAGGGAGACGTATTTCACATATCAATCAAAGAGGAGAGACAGACCCTCGTCGGGGTAAAAGTGGCCCTTCAGAAAACCTGAACAGATCAAAATGGAGTAAATGCTATTTCCCTTCTTATTGTGGCCATTCAGCTGTGTTTTATCAGATGAGGGAAGTAAGTAAGTGAAAGAGAGCCCTCATTYTTAATCAYATTTCTCTTCTCGTTGCCGTAAGGGAGGACGGGGCATGACAAAGAGAATGAAAAGGCATCTCATCAGGTCAGGATTTCCAGTGTGACCTATATCTTTAGTTTATCAACATAGAAAGACTTTTTCACAGTTGAGTCATTTAAGCAGGCGCTCGTATCCGGACCCGCTTACAGTAGTGAGCGCATACATTTGTCATACTGGTCCCCTCGTGGGAATCAAACCCACAACCCTGGCCTTGCAAGTGCCATGCTCTACCAACTGAGCCACGMGGACTACGCAAGTGGAATCAAATCAGCGTGGCTAGAACGCGATGTCAGCGGGACCGTCTCCGATGAGCGCGCATACCGTACCGTATGTTTACTTATATACAGTACATACTTTATTGTGCGCACGTACGTGCGCGTGTGTTCTTTACACACCCAGTGCAGTTAGTTGGTGTAACGAACACACGGCGTGTACATCAGGCCACCCCTGCCAGCCACTGAGCCAGCCAGTCGCACCACTGTCGCTAATCACGCTAAAGAAATGAATTGCGTGTCTGCGTTGGTAATTCCAAATTGCATTTGACTACCTCAGCCTAGATTTATGATACACATATAAATATAGTATTTCTGGACAGGTGGATTAATGGGTCTCCTCAAAGGGCTTCTTTATAGGTCAGTGCCTGCGTGTCTCAGCAACGCTACTGTAATCACCCCCCCCCAAAAAAAATCATCTCATCTGCGCCTCAATTCATTACAGCACAGGAGGAGAGGAACACAGAAGGGGCAAGAGCACAGTGCTGAGAAAATGATGCCTCTAGTGAGTAATGGAGAGACTTAGACATGGGCCTCCATCACATGCTGTATCTGATCTACTTCCACTGTGAACACGCACGCACAAGCTGCTGTACGCGTTAATGTGTGTAAATCTGTGTCATCGTGTGAATTTATGGATTTCTGTAAGTGGGTGGGTATGTAGTAGTATGAAATTGCATTAGTAGCTCCTGTATTCGTTCAACATACAGCGTGAGTGGGATTTTGAAATTGGGATGTTCTGAATTTGTAGAATTGGGGACAAGGCAGCCTTGGACAGGGGCATGACACAGACTTATCTTAAACCTAATTAGATCATGATAATAGCTTTAGGGCCTCGGTGATGAATGGTTGGCCTGTGGATCGGAACCCTTTCTTTCTGTTTTAGGTTGCGCACGGTGGTTCAGCCTTAGATTTGCAAAGCAGATAGAGCCCAAATGTTAGTACGGTAAGATGTGTGTCAGATTAAAAGTAAAGGCTTTGTATGGGTCTAGTAATGATCTCATCATTTACTTGTTGTTTTTGTGTTGGCATGTCTGTTAGCATTTCATCTGCCCTCTGCAAAGTGCACACCACCCTTACCAGTATCGTCTCCCATGACATAAGAGATTCCATGAACACCCTGAAACCCTGAAGGGTAAACCCGATTCACTGTGTATTAGTGATGGCTCATTCTGACGTTTCATTCCCCTTTAAAGCCATGGCTTCTCTTCTGAGCCTCCGTCCTGTAGCGCTAGACAGCCAGCCCAACGTTTTCCCAACATTCCCTCAACCTTGCTTTCCCAACCGCCATCCACTTCAACGTTCCACGTTTCATTCTTTAACATTTTTTTTTTATAAAACATTACATCCCCTCTTGGGGGGAAAACTTTTCCCCTCAGTGTCAGCTGGGTCATGACGAGTTAATGTTGCTAGGCGACATCTATCTTTTTCCAACACCTTGAGGGCATCTTTTAAATGGAGGAATTTGGTCATTATGTGACATTAACCTCATTAGAAAACAGTCTTTAACTGCTCGGAGATTAAATTGATTTACAGCTGCCATTTCCACTACTGCTCTCGATCAATTGTTAAACTATCCTTTTTATGGGCCCACACTCCGCATGTGTGCATTTTCTCTCCCTCCCACTCCTTGTATTAAATCCAGGTATGTATTCCAATAAAGGAGGAGGGTAACTTTTTTTATGCCACTGTGGTGTAATGTGAAAAATCCCCTACATAAGTGAGCCTCTCCCAGGCGCTCACAATAGAGAATATGATCTGGCTGAGACGGGCGTGTTGGTACGGTGAATCCATCCGCTCCGTTTGTGTGGCTAAATGTCAGCGCTCTGCCTCTCTGCTCCTGACAGCTCAGGTTTATGTGGCCGTTTAAGCCCAACCCGCGCGCTGTATTTCTTTGACAAATCAATAACCCTACCATTTCTGTGCACCATCCGGACCCTCCATCTGGGAGAATTGACCCGCGCGGATGGAGTGATCCCGCCATCTTTCACCGCACTTTTGACACATAAATAAAATATGTGTCCTTTTTTTTTTGTCTCAATTGGCCACAGTGTTGATCGTGAGGAATATGGTGCAGGTCACATGGTAACATCGAGGGGGAGACTGGAGCTAGGAGTCGGGTGGCTGCTATCGCTCACTGGCGCCCCACAAAATCCCCAGAACTTTCCAGCAACGCATTTATTAGAGTGAATGAGTCCGTTCTAAAGAATGGCATTACAAAATAATGTGATCGCTAAATTATTTAAGCATTTCTTTGCCATAATGCTTCACTTCATAACCACAAGAACTGAAAGTGTTTGCGTGCTAACTCCATCCGTGACTACATTTAGATCAGGCTCCTCTACCATCCTGACTTTATATAAATAACTATAAATCAACATTGCTGGGCACTGTGTTCTACCCAGCTATAACAGAATGAGCGCTACATATTCACCCACACTCCTCAACATACGTAGAGTACGTGAAGCAATTTCTGCGGCCGGTTAAGAAATAATGCTAGGAATCTAACCTGTGTGGCATGCCAGGCCCCATTGCCTCCAGAGATGTCCACTCCGGGCAATGCCCTGTGCACTCACACTCTCCTTGAAACCTAGCCTCCTGGCTTAGTGCATGCAGTCCTGTGTGCCCCACCACCACCACCCTACCACCACAGGCTAGCTCAGGGCTGCTGCCACACCACAGCCCCATCTAGCAGATTCTCTGCTAGCTAATTAGGGAGGAGATGGAGGAAGGAGAGCCAGCTCGACTTCGAACTAACACCTCTGCCATGAACGGAAGCACTTATAATTAAAGGCATTAGCTTATATGCCCATGTAGGCCGTCTGTATATTATAAGGCCAAATATCGCAAACTGAGGCAGCCACGACACTGTTGTTCTGTGCATAATCATTATCATAGATCCAACCTTCATTCAATCATCACTGTCATCCATCATCACCCCACCAATTGCAATGGAATAACTGTGTGGTGCAACCAAGTGTGGTCTATTCCATGATGAGCACCACTCCCCCCCCCCCCCCCCCCCCTCTCTCACTCGCCTCTACCGCTCGTTCCAGTCTACCCCTCTCCTTCCCCTCACACTCGCTCTCTCTCTCTCCCTCTCATCTCTCATCCCTCTCTTAACCCCCTCTCCTCCTCCCCCCTCTTCTACATGCCTGACTCACTCCAGAGTCTCAGACAACTGTGACGCTCTGCTTAGCTCTGTCTGGTCTACTCTGGTCCTGGAAGAAATTGCTGAGCTCACAGCCTCCACCCCCCACCCCCCCCCCCACCCCCTCTCTTCTCTCAACCCCCTCCTGAACGATCCCCTATTAAAGAGAGAGCCGATGTGAAGACCTAGAGAGGAAAAAGTGATTCTACTTTGTACGTCATAACCCCAGGACACAATCGCTCCTCTTCTCTTTATCTATCTTCTAAACTCTCCATGACTTATCCATTATGAGGACAAAAAAAGTACTGTTCACTTAACCTTCCAGTCTTGGAGAGAGACATTTCAAGCAGAAAGAGAACATTTCAGAGAGAACAGAGAGGAACATTTCATTCGTGCACCTACAACACGCAGAAATATTCATACACGGAGTGCATATAAATGGGAAATAACATTTGGGACATTTTCTGACAACTACAAGCTTTTCTCTGAAATTAATCAGAACATTAGACAATACGCTGACGCAAGAAAGACTGTTTTTGCACACTGTTTATTATGTTACTCTCCGCTATTTATGTGCGTCTAACTCAAACAAAGACCCCCAGCGAAACAAGAGCAACAGTGGTAATCGCTGTCCGAGTGTTGATCTTGACATTCTAACTGACCACAGCTCTCCCAACTATAGAGCTGATGATGTTGCTGCTCAGACGGCAAAATGCTGTGTTCCCATGTCGACTAACTAAAACTCTCCCATACTCGCTGCTTTAAACGTTTTCATTTCGATCGTCTCTGCTTGAGCCGGACCACTTGAGACAAAAAAAAAAAATACAAAAAAAAAGAAACTGGCGGTCTCAACTGCACATCATCCTTAAATGGAGTAGGATCCAAATTCTGGGACAATAGCATTTGAGAAGGGAAAAATAGCATATGTTGGTGAGGGGGGGGGGAGTGTCCTTTGAATGTAAAGTTTGACAGTTGGCTTTTCTGGGCGGCGGTCGAGTGTGGTTTGACTCCGGGTCAGGTGCCCCCCCCCCACTGCCCCCACACTGCCCCTTGCTAAAACTGGAAACAATGTGAATATGTTCTTTCTATATCCCCACGGCCATTCTGATGTCAATTCACACAGTGGTGGGACCTCCACAAGCCTAGTCTCATTACACCAACCACACGATAAGCAAACAATAACAAACAGAACACACACACACCCCTTTTCTCTTAGTGTCTCATACTCTCTCCTGTCTCTTGTCTGTCCTCTATCTCTTCCTTTCCCCAGTTACATTCTCCCGATCTCTCTCTCCCCCCCCCTATCCAACTGGATAAGTCAATGAGAAATTTTATGCCCATGTTTTGTGCACCACCTTTCATTCTGGATACAAGTCTAAGAACCCAGTAAGGTTAACCTCTTTGGGGACACGAGGTTGTGCACCCCAGTCAGGAACGTGCCCCACGAGTGGCAGGCTTAGAAACTTCCGGCTTGGTGGACGAGCCCACTCCGACCGGCTCCCACATCTCCCCCAAATCCCCCATCGCCTCAGCATGCTGGCCCCCAACCCCCCCCCC
>NW_019943498.1:33738-58776 GCF_002910315.2 Salvelinus sp. IW2-2015
TTCGCCCCTATCCTATCCCAACTAGGACATCATTGTCTCGGTCAATTTATATGAATCTATCTACGTTTGGAGGGACTCTTACTGTATGAAACCACAATGTTCTCGAAGGCTGCATGATCACCAACACGAGCAGACTATTATTCGTGAAAAACTAAATAAATATAACATTTAATATGATATCATATTTCCTTTATATTTTTAACCCATTGGCTGTAGGTTTGATGACTGAACGTGATGTCTGGAACCACCCGGGAAACAGTGTGCGTCTAAAATGACAAACGATTGCTGTGCACTCGAAGCACACAAGTCCGAACACAAGCCACTAGCGAACAATGGAGGCGGGGAAGCAGCGTTGTGTTACCTGTAGCGTGAGAAGACTCTAGCATGTCCAAATCACCTCACACACCACCATCTTGCCACCACTCATCAAACTCACACAAAGTCAAAAGACCGAAAACAGGAACCCATTCTCACTAAAAACCTTCGTAATCATCTCCTGAGAGAAAATAGCGATCTTCTCTTTCAACTGAAAGAGGACAAATATTTTAAGAGGCAATGAATTTGGTGGAGCTGAATAGGATGTTGGTACATGTTTTACTAAAGGAAATATAATGGCATACTATTATTAGATCACATTAATCATGACTGTGCCAAAGGCACTGACAGCAGCACTGAAAAGGATTGAAAATGTTGGTAATGGATATAAATTACCCATTGTGTGATAAAAGGATTTTTTCACTAAGAAGGTAGGGATAAAACAGAAAACCTCTGAATGGATGTGTATAAAATATTGAATAATACAGGTTATCGGAGTGGGATTAACATTTTAAGGGAATCAGATAGTAATAGTGCGAGAATTAAAAGTGGATTCAATCCATCCGGTTAGAGAGGAGAGAGTGGCGAGGTAGGAGAGTTGTTTTGACAGAGGTCTGTCAGTTGGCACGGCGATAATGAGTCACATCTCTCTTATACGGTTATTTATTGCCGACTTGGCTAGCAAACAAAAGATCAATAATTTTGAGCAAATCTAATGTTGTCCCTGGCGCTAATGTGGTCATCCATCACATCTGCCATCTTTATGTGGGAGATGGACTGAATTTGTGTTTATTTGAGATCAAATGCAATTATAGCATATAGCTTTAATAACATCTGAGCCCCCCTGTGAATATGTGTGGGTTTTTGATCATGTGTATGCATATACAGTAGGCTTGTGAGATGTGTCACATATGTGTAAATTATAATATATTTACTGACATAAGACGTGTACTAAACAGTTTTCCACATCAATCTTCATTTCGTTCCACAGTCCCACATTTTGAAATATGAAGTGTGTCAACAGTCCATCCCCCACAAGACGGCAAGCACACAAACATCCCTTCACACAAATACACACATAGCACGGCCAGTCCCCCATTGAGACAACACAGAGCTAGTGAGGAGATCCCTCACTGACAACAAGCCCTGGGTGAGCCAGCTAAAGTCCACCTGGGCTCTGTCTGACTGTCAGCCTCTCAGAGTGAGGTATGAGTCTGGCGAATGACAGACAGAGGTCATCTGTCACAGAGTATCCCTCCTGCCTAGGTGTTGCCCCACGGCAGGCACACCTCCGGAGAGGGGCAGGACCCTCGCAGGTAGACTAATAAGCCCAGGCAGAAGACACAGGGAGAGGCCCCACAGAGCCCCATAGCACCTCCTCACACGACATCCCTCTCCCACCGTCACAGGCACAGGACACTGCACTGCGCTTGATGTCTGGCGTACACCATGAGCCAAATGGAAGCCATTTAAACTGGTATAGTCCCTAAAAAATAAATCAATTTAAATTGTAGATGGGTGTTGTTTTTGAGATAAATGGGGAATATGGAAATGTCAGTTGGGTCCAATTTCTCAGTCTCACCTCTATGTGGTATAACAGAAATACAGTAAGCATGGTTCCTCACCTAATGTGTTTTCTTTGGGTCTTCTAATTGACATCCGTAGATCACTGGGAAAGCAAACACAACAGAGAGAGAGAGAAGAGAGAGAACGGAGAAGAGGGAGAGAGAAGACTGAGAGAGAGAGAGAAGAGACAGGAGAGAGAAGAGAGAGAACGAGAGAGGAAGAGAGAGAGAAAGTGGCGCGAGAGAGAAAGAGCAAGAGAGAGAGAAGAGGTGAGAGAAGAGGAGACGAGAGAGAGCTGAGACGAGAGAGCAGAGAGATAGGAAGATGAGAGAGAGAGAAGAGAGAGAGAAGGACGAGAGGAGAGAGAGAAAAGAAGGAGAAGAGGAAGAGAGAAGAGAGAGAAGAGAGAGAAGAGAAGAGGAAGAAAGAGAGAGGAAGAGGAGAGCTAGGAAGAGAGACGAGAGAGAAAGTGAGAGAGTAGAAAGACGAGAGAGAGAGAGAGAGAGAGAGAGAGAGAGAGAGAGAGAGAGAGCGAGAGAGAGAGAGACAGTGTTAATGACACACCAACAGACTCGTCTCCAAGAGCAGCATCATAAATATCGCACAAACAGGAAATCATTAGCACCACAGATAAAAACAGATCAGGATCTCAGTTCAACACAATCAAATACATCCTGTCTATCGCATTACGAGAAAACACAGAGAGAGAATACAACTAGAGAAACATGGGTTGGCATCATCTTAGGGATTTAGAGGTTAGTTAGTAAATAGTAAAGACGGATTGAACAATAGACTAGGAAATGTATGACTATACAGTAATCGAGAAATAGGCTAGTCCACAGCCTAGACTATAGACGTCGCACCCAAAAGTCCCTCATAGCGAGCTCCAGAGTTTTGCCAGGGGATTCCATGAAACTAAACAGTATGTCAAAGATCCCTACAACATAAGACGTCTCCCCTAAACGCCACTGTCATGCTCCCTTCGCTTTCCTTTCTTCCCTTCTCAGACACGACTTTGGGTAGAGGAAAGAAGTTCTCCCTGAGCGTTTTTTAAGATGTCATTTTTAAACACACATATCAAAGCTCCAGAAAGACGGATGTTTTTCTTCTCCGTCTCCGCTCGAGTACAATGTGGCTTTGAATAGGGAAGGAACTCAAAGACGTTCTGAGATCTCTTCGCAATCCACATCCTTGGGCCGACTGGCAATACATCATTTGTATTGATGCAATATTAAATTTCAATATCGCATGTCAAAAGGTACAAAATGATAGATCATAGCCGAACTAAATGAATTATTAAAGGGGTGTGCTGGTTGTGCTATCGGCTTCTCTTACAATCAACTGTGTCTGAAAAGTACAGTTTGATACTGGCAGCATTTCAACGGGTTTTTTTCCCCCCCTCCTAGTTTTCTCTTCTCTCTCTTAAGTTTTGGATCAATCAAATTGTATTTGTCACATGCGCCGAATACAACCTTTACAGTTAAATGCTTACTTACAAGCCCTTAACCAATAATGCAGTCTTAAGGAAAATAGGTGCTAGATAATAAAAAAATATATCTTTTAAAATAAAAGTAACAAATAATTAAAGAGCAGCAGTAAAATAACAGTAGTGAGGCTATATACAGGGGGCACCGGCACAGAGTCAATGTGCGGGGGCACCGGTCAGCTGAGGCAATTGAGGTAATATGCACATGTAGGTAGAGTTAAAGTGATAGTATAGTCTGGGTAGCCATTTGATTAGCTGTTCAAGAGTCTTATGGCTGGGGGGTAGAAGCTGTTCAGAAGCCTTTTGGACCTAGACTTGGCGCTCCGGTATCGCTTGCCGTGCGACAGCAGACAGAACAGGGTGGCTTCTGTCTTTGACAAATTTTAGCCACCATATGACTAGGGTGGCTGGAGTCTTTGACAAATTTTAGGGCCTTCCTCTGACACCGCCTGGTATAGAGGTCCTGGATGGCAGAAAGCTTGGCCCCAGTGATGTACTGGGCCGTACGCACTACCCTCTGTAGTGCCTTTGCGGTCGGAGGGCGAGCAGTTGCCATACCAGGCAGTGATGCAACCAGGTAGGATGTAGGACGCTCTTGATGGCGCAGCTGTAGAACATTTTGAAGATCTGAGGACCCATGCCAAATCTTTTCAGTCTCCTGAGGGGGAATAGGCTTTTACGTGCCCTCTTCACGACTGTCTTGGTGTGTTTGGACCATGATAGTTTGTTGGTGATGTGGACACCAAGGATCCCAAAGCTCTCAACCTGCTCCACTACGGCCCTGTCAATGAGAATGGGGCCGTGATCGTTCCTCCTTTTCCTGTAGTCCACAATGATCTCCTTTGTCTTGATCACGTTGAGGGAGAGGTTGTTGTCCTGGCACCACACTGTAATGAATCTGGATTTGTGTCACCAAAAAAAGTCTGAAAATCTAAAACCACATGAGCACTACTAACAATAATCAGACCTTTCCAGTTAGTAATTTTCTGTCCTGTTCAATGAAAACTGTTTCCGAAGTACTACATTTGTTGCCAAAGAATGAAGAGCAGGATTGATATAATGACATATTTTGAGTGGTATGATTTGTGTTTTCTTTAAAATACATTATGTCCCTGGGGCTTTATCTCCCTATTTCCGCTGGAAACCMCCCCCCCCCCCCCCCACATGGCCTCCATTCTAGGTCAAATCTGTATCAGAAGTTCATGCATTTACAACAGAAGCCATGTGGAACAGTTCAGAGCTTGTGATTCTACAAGGGAGCCAGAGAGGACAGCGGGTCTGAACCTCTTATGATCCTTATACTTTAAAGAGTTAGAACAATGGAATAAAAGATAAGGAAGTGTTAATGATACATTTAAAGGAGTATTATGGTCAGGGAAAATACTAGTGGCACACTGACACCCAGAGATATAGTACATCACGGTTAGTATATTCAGCGGCGTGTATTCATGGATGCCAAGGGAAGCCAGGCTTCCCCAAAAACTTTACCAAGAAAAATAAATCATATATACAGTATATATAATGTATCTTTCGTCTCTTTATGTTTCATAATTAAAGGGCTGGATGTATCTCACCAGAGAAAGCATCTGTGCGAGCGAAACAGTGCCCCTCTGTCTTTTATACAGTGGGGAGAACAAGTATTTGATACACTGTCAATTTTGTAGGTTTTCCTACTTACAAAGCATGTAGAGGTCTGTMATTTTTATCATAGGTACACTTCAACTGTGAGAGATGGAATTTAAAACAAAAATCCAGAAAATCACATTGTATGATTTTTAAGTAATTAATTTGCATTTTATTGCATGACATAGTATGATCACTAGCCCAACCAGTATAGAATTCGGCTCTCACAGACCTGTTAGTTTTCTTGAGAAGCCGTCCTGTTCTCCTCATCGATACTGTATAACTCCACCTGTTTGAACTCGTTACCTGTGTATAAAAGAACCTGTCAAATCACTCTAATCACAGACCACCTCATCACAACTATGGCCAAGACCAGAGAGCTGTGTAGGAATCAGGGATAAAATTGTAGACTGCACAAGGTGGGACTGGGCTACAGGACAATAGGAAACTTTGGTGAGAAGGCAACAACTGTTGGCGCGCAATTATTAGAAATGGAAGAAGTTAAGATGACGGTCAATCACCTCGGTCTGGGGCTCCACTGCAAGATCTCAACTCGGGGGCTCAATGATCATGAGGAAGTGAGGGATCAGCCCAGAACTACAGGCAGGACTGGTCAATGACCTGAAGAGAGCTGGGACCACAGTCTAAAGAAAACCATTAGTAACACTACGCGTCATGGATTAATCCTGCAGTGCACGCAAGGTCCCCTGCTCAAGCCAGTTGCATGTCCAGCGCCCGTTGAAGTTTGCCATGACATCTGGATGATCCAGAGGAGGAATGGGAGAAGGTCATGTGGTCTGATGAGACAAAAATAGAGCTTTTGGTCTAAACTCCACTCACCGTGTTTGGAGGAAGAAGAAGGATGAGTACAAACCCAAGAACACCATCGCCCACGTGAAGCATGGAGGTGGAGAACTCATTCTTTGGGGATGCTTTTCTGCAAAGGGACAGGATGACTGCACTGTATTGAGGGGAGGATGGATGGGCCATGTATCGCGAGATCTTGGCCAACAACCTCCTTCCCGCAGTAAGAGCATGTGAAGAATGCGGTGTGGGTGGGTCTTAGCATGAAACGACCCGAAACACACCGCAGGGCAGACTAAGGGAGTGGCTCCGTAGAGAAGCATTTCAAGGTCCTGGAGTGGCCTAGACAGTCTCCAGACCTGAAACCAATAGAAAATCTTTGGAGGGAGGCTGAAAAGTCCGCTATTGCCCAGCGACAGCCGCAACCTGAAGGATCTGGAGAAGGGTTCTGTATGTGAGGAAGTGGGCCAAAATCCCTGCTGCAGTGTGTGCAAACCTGGTCAAGAACTACAGGAAACGTATGAACGCTGTAATTGCAAACAAAGGTTTCTGTACCAAATATTAAGTTCTGCTTTTCTGATGTATCAAATACTTATGTCATGCAATAAAATGCAAATTAAATACTTAAAAATTATACAATGTGATTTTCTGGATTTTTGTTTTAGATTCTGTCTCTCACAGTTGAAGTGTACCTATGATAAAAAATTACAGACCTCTACATGCTTTGTAAGTAGGAAAACCTGCAAAATCGGCGGTGTATCAAATACTTGTTCTCCCCACTGTATGTCTATTTGATGCTGTCTGGTCAAAAAGAGTATGACATTGTTGCCGCCTGTAGCATTGAATGAAAGGGAAGCCAGCAAGCATTTGGTCTCCCTTTATAATTTTTTAAATAAAACAATAGCCAATCAGCGATGAGCTACACTAAGTGAACTCAACTGTGAATGGTCCTGGCACACCAAAAATAAGTGTCAAGGGAAGCCAGTTTGGATTTGGCTTCACACCAATCACATCAAAAGCAAAACATAATTGACAGAAAAAACTTGAATTGTTGCATCTCGTTATGACGTTGTCCTCCGGTGGCTTGCTGGATAGCTAAAATTGTCCCTTCCTAAATTAAATGGACGAAGATAGGGATTTGGACTTGTGGTTTTACTTAATTCTCTGTACTGGCCAATGATTATAATGACAATTCTGATCCAACCATAAATGTATACATTGTGCTCCTGGCCTGAGAGGATGGAAGTTCAATATGTAGCTAGATGTAATAGGCTAATGTTAACTAGTTGGCTCATCATTGCCCATGAAAGGAAGTTAGGCAAGCGAGCAAAGCTAAAAAGCGTGTATTGTATGAGTCATAGACAGTTTCATCAACATGAAAGAGAGGAGGATGTCATTGGCGTTTCAATACAAGTAGGGTGRGTCAACATGTTTTTTCTACTTGCACAAACGCACGCACACACACACACACACACGCGCACACGAACACGCGCACACACACAGAAATCAGAACCATGGACAACCACATTATATTTAGCTTACGTTGATTGGACTAAATAGTTTTTGGTATCTTTTAGTTGTCACCGTATTAGCATAAGCATAGGTGATTTGATGATGTTGAAATGGTGCTTGAATAGTGGAGGCAGCTCCTGTTTTCTTTGAGACGTGCGGTAACTCTCCATGGTTCTAAATCAATAGCTGTTTAGTCTGAAAATTTGGGAAACATTAACTTGCTTGACCATGCTCTAGATTATGTAACTGTTTGTTACATGCAATATACTTTGTGGAGTTCACAGGACAGAGGTTGCTCTCTGGTTTTGTGATAAAACAAAGGTGTGGTTGAATTTATTCTGCCACTGTATCTTCTTATTGTCTCGGCCTTAGGCCTATATATCACGGTGGGAAGGCATATGAACTAGCAGGTTATAGAACAAACAACACAATTATCACAACACATAGGTTGCAATCGGCCTTTTTAGTGTTGGGGGTGACAATGACATCATAACCTCTGAATGCTTTAATTGGAGGGTCCAGATTGTTGTACTGGTGACCCCGCAGAAGTCATGGCCACCATTAGCGTCCAGATCGCATGCTAACAAACAGAATCTGTGCATGTTAGCTGGCGAAAATTCAATTTGAGCTCTTTGTCTGCCTGATGCCTTGCCCTAACGATGGTCTCTTTTTTTTTCTTAAACAACAGAACACAGAGGAGTCGTTAGGACCCTCTCTTCATTACTTCAAAAAACCAATCATTAGACACCAGAGTATATACGTAATTAGAAAATCACTTCCTTTGCAATCCTGGCTAAGTAGTTTACATACTGTAATTACAGGGACAAAATCAATTTTTAATCATTTCACTGATTGGGCTCATCAGCTCAGTAGGAACATTGTATCCTGCTTGTTGTGCGAAAGCAACATCTGGGCTAAAACAATTACCCTTTTGTGTTCCAAAACTATTCAGAAACAGGCTTTCTGCAGCACCCAATGACTGTCATGTAGCCTGACTGCAGCCATCTCTCCCTGCCCTTGACTTGAGCATGGAGGATCGCGTTTAAAGCCTTATAAATCAATACTCTATAATAAGCCGCTCTTGGGAAAAAGCAGCATACTGCTTTCTTAACACCCTTAGTTTTTTTCTTCCTGTTGTTGTCGGTGGTGGTGTTTTTTGTTGCTGCTTTTCACACAATAAAAAGAGAACATATTTTGTTTTTCCCTGAATAAATATCCCCTTTCTAATATGTGTTCTATTTAGCTTACAAATGGAGTATTGTTTAAATCTCATGTTCACAAAGCAAATCTGTGACTTTATGATCATCACTGTTGTTACAGAGCATAAACGAAGTAGAGAGACTGGATGAGTACTTTCAATGTTTGGTTAGGTGAGACAATAATCTGACGTATCAGACTTCAGACAACTGTCTTCCTGATATGTATCACCCTTCAGTGACTAATAAAATGCTTTGTATTCCTGTCTGCAAGATGCAGGATCGATCCACATTAGTCTCAACTCTCCTTTCGCTCACTTTGAAAACTGAGGAAATCAGATTTTGGAAAAAAGAAAATGAGTTAATGCATTGATCACTCTCGGTGTATGCAAATCACATTTGCTTCAATTTTTTTTACTGATCAATAGGGTTAATTAAGAGATTCATTCTAACTGCACTTTGGAATCCTGCTTGAGCGTCGACCTCAGAAATCATCCCGCTGTCCCTCCGTATCCATGGAAATGAAAGGCGCGTAAGAGAGGCCATAAATCTGAAAATCCAATTTGACCATGAGCACGGGCATAACAGTAAAATATGAAAGCAAAGACAGCTCACAGGTAGATCATCAGTTATATGCCAGTGAGGCAACATTTTAAAAAGTTTATACACAGACTTTTTCACTAAAGGCAGGGCCATCCAAAAATGTTGTGGGGAGTGGGCTAGTTCCAGGGTCGTCCACAGGTTGTACTTTGACCGCGGTTATGGATGACATTGATCAGATAAAAGTTGCCGCTATTGGTGGCCTGGCTCCCAATGAGTATGAGTGCCATGTGTGGTAGCAGCAGCGGCGGTGGTGGTGGTAAACGAGATTAATAATGGACGCTTTTTACAATTATTATTATTCCCAAAATGCTCTTTTGTGATTTGCTTTGAAGGGGGGAAGCGCTGGGAAGATCAGCCCGCGAAAGGGGGGGGGGGCGCTCATTTGGAGAGCTTTTCCAATTATACAATTAGTCAGGAATGTAGGGCAGCAGCCTCTGTGTTCCGATCGCTCCGACCCTGGAAAGCAAGAGCCTTTTTCTTCCTCGCTGGTCGTGTACAATTAAAAAAAAAAATTATAATAAAAAAAACACATCCGAGGCCTGGGCACCAGCGAAAGTCCGGGTGGACGCCGCGTAGGCACATCCCAAAAGAGCCAAACTAACAAACGGTGACCTTATTCGTGCCGATTGCGTGCGAACGACCAATGCAATACACTCTATGCTAATAGACAAAGTCAAGGGGTCAGGGTTTTCTGTTTAAATACCGCTCTTTGAGTTGAAAGGATTTGGGTGCATTTTTTCCTATCGGTACAGTGTGTTGTGGGTTGATTGGGTGGCTTTGGCAAAGGACACCAACCAGTCCTAATTGTGCATGTGAATCTCATTTATTTATTTATTTTTTGAGGGTGAAGAGATTTTAATTTGATAATTTCTCCTTTTGATTGTCCTCATCCTAAGCCTGGTACTAAGTGTACTAGTTTAATATTTTTAAAAAACACAAAAACAACTAAGTACCATCTGTTTCCCTGTGGATTTTCTGTCATCTTTCTTTACTGATTACAGTGATGACTACACGACCCTCTTCAATAATTATCCTGCAATAAAAAAAAAAGCTAAATAATTATTATCATTATAACTCCTTATAATGTCGCTCCTTCAACTAATTCTTATCCAAAGTGTCAGAGGCAGAGGCAAAATGTGTCCCTTGGATGCCAATCATTTCTTATTTCTAACAGCGTGATGTATTCTCACAACAGTGGCAGGCTGAGCTAACTGAATCCATCCAAAGGCTGTGGTGGATAAAGTCCCCTCATACGGATCAAACTGCTATAAGCTAACGCATAAACGAACCCTTCTGCTGTCTCAACGTCCCTAAATGATTCAAATAGACTCGACATTCCTCTTTTACACCATGTCTATGGAACGTCAATAGCACATACCGGAGGAGAGAGAGTAGGTGAGTTGAGAAGTATGGTACGTATTTATGGAATCCCCTTTGTAGCTAGTCCCTGTACTTGTGATGGCCCAGATATCATTTGGAGAAAGCCTGAAGGTTGCGTGCATGTGTGCCTTGTGCGAGAATTAGTGTGAGAATGCGTCAGAGAGAACATGTGTTTGTGATGGAYMCAAWATGACTGAGATCTGTCTCACATACCTCTGATGCCGCACAAGCCAAAAGACCGACTCGCTGTTTTATATTTGATTTATACATCTCAGCATGCAAATGCAGTCCAAACACCAGCGACAATTACCAAGGCTGTTACACTGTTACAACATAGCACACGTGTTTGAAATATGTCATTCAATGYAATCTAAGATTGAAATACTTTGAATTGCTCTATTTAAAAAAAAATATATATACACATGATGAACTAAATAGATCTATATTTTCAAATGATAAAAAGTATAGCATCATTGGTGTATTAMGGCTGTCTGATAATTTGACTTGGGAGTCCTGCGGGGTATATAAGACAGCTGTCATATAATTCAAGCTCAAATAGTAGAATATTTTTTTCAATAAATGTTATAGCTAGACTTTCCCAGCTTCAAGAGAAAAGGTTTCCATTGATTAGCACTTTACATGTAATCCATTTTTACAAACCGGCTTGACCTCTCTCACCGGACGAGGGTCTACGATGAATTAAAAGAAAAAGAAAGTCTTGTCAATAATTCCAGGGAAGGGATTGTGGCCAAGGAAAAGGGAGAACAWGCTRGAAAAAGAGATGTATAGAGTGAGAAAGAGAAAAGAACGGGCGATGAGAAAAGAGATGTGTGTGAAAAAGATAAGAGGGGACAGACGTGATCGAACCTATACCTCGTGACYGTAAAGAGAGAGAATACATATTTTGAGATGATGGTGAGGAGGACAATACAAACTGCTGGCAGACACCGTCAGCCGAGCCCTGATGCAGACAGATCCTTCACCCGCCATGTCACATGATCTACCATCAGTCTCAGAGATGGGGATATATCGCCACCAGCTCCAGAAATAATGGGTGCACCTGTTTACCGTGTCACCTCTGTTTGCTAATTGTCTCCTTGAGCTACATTGGGGAAGTAAATGCGTCTCGGCTTTTGACAGGCGGGCGTTTATTTAGAAATCACATTACTTCCAGCACAATTGTTCTTTTTTTGGGGTGGGGTGGGGGGGGGTCTAGGAAAGTTAAATGAGAGTGCTGTGCTACAGATTTCACTTCCTGATTAGGGGGGTGACAGCGCTGAGCTGAAAAGTTCACATCCACTTGTTCAATCCCCCCCCCCCCCCCCCAGAACCATGCCAGAGAGGAGGGGGAGTGTGACAGACATCTTTAATATCCTGCTCTTTACGTGATCAATCGGGGTGCCACTGATCCATACCTGCAGTACTGCCACCTCACCGACGTAGCTCAGGAAGAACACAGACAGGTTTGCAGAGGGGGGGGGGGGGGGGGGAGACAAGCGCCTGTAAACAAAGCAGACAAACCAGTACATTCAGTGCCGGTGCTATTGAAGTTAGACAAGAGTGCACAAAAGCGACAGAGAAAACAACACCAAAATACCCATTACAGTAAATACTTTCCAAACATTTGATCCTTTTCATAAAATTCTGCAAAACTACTGCAAGCACAGTAGCACAAGTACAGTCATTACATAGAGAAGCCTAAATGAAATACAAATGTTGTTATAACCACAGTAAGAACAGGTGTGGTCCATGGCATATGGTATGGATAAAAGACCGAGGAGGGCGGCATTTYCGTTTGGTAGTCGAAACAGAGGCTAGGTCCTCCAAAACCACACGCGCTACAAAACGTGAAACAAACCTTCAGCGCACAGAATGTTACCCGATCCGACTTTTAAAAGGCCCGCCGCTTCACACAAGACAAATAATYAGGTCGGCATAAGCTATGTGAACTACACGTCCTGCCGTCCCTCTAAAGTGGCGCGTAACCCAGTGAGTGGGTTTGGGTGTAGGCCTCACATCGAGTCAGAGTGAGTGGGGCTGGGGCTGAAGCTGGGGCAGGGTCACAGATGTGGTTCTCAAAGAAGGCCACCCCAGGAGCCTGCAAAGGGAATTATAATCACCACTACTATTTCAATAGTAAAACCAAGAGGAAAACACACACACACACAAAGGCACACTTGCCTTAAGTCACATTCTAAATTGGCTCCCAGGAGCATTTTCCCTACCTTGTTCACCAAAGGCATTGTGCATGTTTTCTGAGTGCTTAGCATATGCAGGGTAACATGAGATCTCTGCGCACACTCACATTGCTTCCAGAAGTTGCGGTATTTTCTCCTTTAAGTATTTCCCATCAGGAGCTTAATTAAACTCAAAACAGTTCACATCTATCTATTATGCTGGATTGCACACCMTGCACTGCAAGCCTCGATAGAGACGCAAGACCGGGAGCAACAAAAAAGGAGAGGATTAAAAAAAATGAAAAAGGTAAAGAAACAGAGAGAGTAAACTCCTGTTCTCATATTCCTGTGTGTCGTGGATGAGACTTTGCTACTCTGGGGTCTTTTAGATGTTCTTTTGAGAGGGTTGAGTTGGGGAGTTGGGTAGGTCCCCTCTCCTGTCTTTGAAAGAGTCAGCTCAACAGTCATGGCGTACCCAATAGTTGATACTAGGGGGTAGTGGTGTGGTCARCGATGGTGTGAGATTCGGGCCATACGGTAAAAAGGCCCATGACCAACCGTTTGGTAGGGGTGAAGGATTTTAAGCAGCTTCTGCCTCACTAGTTCTCCAGAATGTATAGACAGAGCATGCAGGAAATACTCTAACATTTGTTTAGACAGGATAACCTTTGCTGCATTTACCCTGTTAAACATTRTGTTCTTTTAATGCTAGCTTGATAYACAGGGGGTGAAAACAATGTGTATAGCACATGCAGTGTTTAAGCAGGGGAATGGCAGTCAAGAGCAGACRAGTGTGGATTTTACACACACTACACACACCCATTCCCCATCCCAATACTACACCAGCCTGGCAGACGAAGTTAACATTTTAACTGAAAATATTCCTTGCCTCCAATAGTCCAATGTAATTCATTTTCCATCTCTGTTCATTAATCATTGTTAAAATTAGTGATCCATTTCTTCCACTCTGCCATCTGCACTCAGCTTCGTTACAAACATGACACCTTCCCGCATAATAAAAGCTGACAGCAACGAGGATGCCTTTCCAAATAGCTTTTTGCATATGTGCACCTCTACAACTAATGCTGTTGTCAGACAAAAGTAGGTTATTTAAGGGGCGCTCCTGCTAGAACAATCACACACACACACACACAGATAGAACACACACACACAACAACACACACACACACACACACACAGCACAGATAGACACACACACACACAGATAGACACACACACACACACACACCACACACACACACACACACACACACACACACACACACAGATAGACACACACACACACAGATAGACACACACACACACACACACACACACAGATAGACACACACACACAGATAGACACACACACACACACACACGACACAGCACATAGACACACACACACACACACACACAAAACACACCACACACACCACACAAAGACACACACACACCACAATAACACACACACAGCACGATAGAAGATATAGAGACCACAATATCCATGTCTCCCAGGTATATTACTGTATACACAATTTGATATAAACCAAATCAAACACACACACCAGATGTGCCTAATCTTGAATGGAATGTGGCAAAATCCTGATAATAAATCTCCACATTTTCACTATAGAAAGTGAGGTTATGAAATCAGAGATTCGGAAACATTAACAATCACCAGAGAGACAACAATGGACGTGTTGTTCTTCATGTGCTGTTAAGTAGGCAAGATTTTATTCCAATTTAGAAAGATTAGTACTCTGTTGTTCTTTTCTACTTTCTTTTCAACATACAGATCTTAAGAGGATACGTGTGTGTGTGTGTGTGTGTGTGTGTGTGTGTGTGTGTGTGTGTGTGTGTGTGTGTGTGTGTGTGTGTGTGTGTGTGTGTGTGTGTGTGTGTGTGTGTGTGTGTGTGTGTGTGTGTGTGTGTGTGTGTGTGTGTGTGTGTGTGTGTGGTGTGTGTGGTGTGTGTGTGTGAGATAATCTGATACATGGTTCAGACTATCTACTGTTGACTATTTGATACCAGAACATTCACATTGGATATTTCGTTTATATACAATGAATATAGGTTACACAGCACAGTCCTTTGTTCTTCTGTAAGATATGCACTGATGGAGTGTATTAACATGTATGCTTATGTCAATGTGTTGTGTGTGCGTGCGTGCGTGTAGAGTAGAGTAGCGTGTGAGTGTGTGTGTGCGGGAAGTAGGAGCAGTGCAGAGTGTGTGTGTGTGTGTGTGTGTGGTGTGTGTGTGTGTGTGTGTGTGTGTGTGTGTGTGTGTTGTGTGTGTGTGTGTGTGTGTGTGTGTGTGTGTGTGTGTGTGTGTGTGTGTGTGTGTGTGTGTGTGTGTGTGTGTGTGTGTGTGAAAGGAAGTGTCTCAGTTGGCTGAAACAGAGGTCCAGACAGTGGAGCTGCTTGGCTGAGGAGAGCAGGGTCCCATAACGAGCCGCCTGGGCCAGATGATGCCCATCGCAGGTCACACAAGCCCCACACAATCCCCCCAATACCCAGGCCAGAAGCCTCTGTTTGCCTTCCCCAGGACGGGGCTCTGCTCCCCCAGTCCCCCCAGTCCTCCACGGTCCCCCCTTAACGCCCGTCAGCCCCAAGATCTGCCGTACGGCCTCCCTGGTGAGGTGTCGCTGGAAGCCCCAGGCACACCACATTAATCTATATAATGCCCTCAAAGAGTGGGCTTTTTCACACCGCTAACTGCCAAGGCCTACGAGGGGCAGGGGGCTGYGCCATGGTTCAGCTGTTCGCCCAACTGGCGTCTGCACACACACATACAAGAACACACACACATACTGACGCTTTACCTATAGGCTCCGATTGACTCAAAAAAAAGTGTACCTTCATCAAATGGCTAGCAGAAACCCCTGCAATCTTAGGAGGGCTGGACTTTTCAGGCAGACAGCAAATAGAGAAGAAGCTAAATCATCTTGACATTCACCAACGTGGAGCCCAAGAGAAAGCCACGGCTTCAGTTATTTCTCCCATCCACTMATTTGGTTCTCCTTAACCCCCCACACCCCTGCAGCGCACATACACACATGCACACACACTGACACGTTTAATTTCAGGTTCTCAGCACATCTGAATTACAGAAAACTGAYGAAGGATGGAGGCCAGGCCCCTCCGGACTGATTAGCATCATTTAAGAAAGCGTTCCWTTTTGCTCGGCTCAACGACCGCCCAGCCTACAAGATGGGTGGCCTTTCAGCATTAGAAGTCAATATGGAGTAAACTCATTTGAATTGAACATGGAGGAAAACCACTCCAGYGTCTGGGCCACTGCATTTTTTGAAGTCTTCATATACTCGTTCAATGACCTAACTGAGCTTTAAAATGCACATTACTATAGGACGTAAAGTAGCAAATGTATATAAATTGAGAGGACAAATAAGGAACATTTTAAAGGTATAAAGCAATAAGACAGAACACATTTTTTTGCCTCTAAATTATATTAAGCCATGCAAATGGTTTAAAATTTTGTAAAGCTTTTCAGAAAATCCTACTTATGGTTGCCATTCTGTGCCAAAAAGTTCATCTGGCCTGTAAATTTAAGCATGGATTACAAATATTCAAATCATGAGCTTACTGTTCAAATAAACATTTCCAACAGGGAAAAAGTTGCAAGGCATACACTTTCAACATAATTCCTCCTCTGGTATCGCCCTCCCCTCGCTCCTGATAAAACAAAAAGAACAAAAAAAAGACAAAACAAAGAAAAGAGTTAAAAGTTCGTCTTTTCATTTATCGTCCGACTGAATAAACACCCCTGATGAAATCTAATTCATGTAATTGTAACCACCTATACAATCACAGTTTGGCGGCCTTGGTTGTGTCCTGATATCCTGGGCGGGACACTAGGGCAAGTTATTACAGTTTAAAGGAAAAAAAGAAAAGAAAAAAAGAACAAAATGTTTTTTTTTTTTAAGTCTTAAGCCGGTCAGCTGCTCGCCACATGGTAGAAACAATAGGGACTGAAGTCACAATGAGTTCAGCGTTGGTTTCCTAATCACTTCTTTTATAAAGGACCCATCTCRTTGGAGAGGGCCGTGTCACTGCAAGGGGACTGACCAGTTATTAGGGCAGACAGTGGGGCTTCACTAAAGGAAGGGCACACTAAACCTGACCCACGGAGATCTTGACCTTGACCCCTCCGATGTCTTGTTATTCACCCAGAGATGGACCCGGTCAGTGTAGGACCTAGGCAATTTTAATAACAGACTGTGTTACTCTGGGATTAAAATAGCMCYGGCTCTCACCGAGTGCTGCATTAAAGTCTTCCACATTGCAAAATTGCAGACAGATGCAACTCAAGTACCTGCAAATAATCTGCCAAGACCAATTTCAAAAGGGAGATTTTAAAATATGTGGAAGTCATTAGGACGAGTATTATTTTTGCGAGGAGCAGGMAACCAGGAGTGGCTCCACAAGCAAATGTGTGCTGCTTTTATTTAAGAAGAAAGGCCCAATGKATTATTCCTCCATAAATGAAGATACATAACGTAGTATGACACAATTACAGGCAAAATATTGAAGTTTCAAAGGCAACARAAGAATGTAAAAGGTCCTTTTTAGTTTCGCAACACAATCTTTCATCTTCTTTGAGACTTCTTTGTGGCTTTTCAGAGAAAATATGAAATGAGACCGAGAGATCTAACAGTGTTGTGTGTTAAAGGTAAAATTATGAAAAGCCTCTTTCTCCCGAAGAAGAAATGTTTCTGAGGTCTAATTTGCAACTGCTGCTGTTGTTATTTTTCAGTTGAAGAGAGGGTATCGGAAGTTCTAGGCTCCTCAGTGTAGCTTTAAAGCACTGCAACACAGCATTCTCCAATTAAAGATGATTTCAGCACCATGCACTGCAAAAAACTTCATTAGAATGTACATCAAACTGACAACAAATACTATTCTGTGTGCAAGAAATAAACAAGGCGTCATCAAAATGCACATTCTCTCACATTTATTTCTTGTAGCAGATGACTCTTAATATCAAATACAATTTGGTTACAAAGCGGTAAGTTTAGTGCTCTTAAGTGGGATATAGTGACAGTTTGATTCCCCCCCCCCAAAAAAAAAAGTAGTGAAATCGCTGTCCTTGAAACAATAAGCATTCAATCAAATTCTTCATAATTGTAACGGTAGGAAGCGTTTCAGACTTTCCACCCACAACAAACATGCTTTGTTCTCCTGTTATGAGAGAGAGGGACACAATCAAGTGCGTGAGAACGCCRGGAATGCRGMWTTTTYGAGCGATTCCTCTCCMWCTCCTCTCCCTTTTGGGTCGCCCATATTATTTGCTTCCTGTCTCATTGTAGCTGGCAAAAGAARATKCTGTAATTGAGCAGTACAGAACATGTGCCCTCCCTGCTCGAAGATGACAGATGGATTATAAAAACTTCAAAGCCAAGCATTTGGAGCACCAGGGGAGAGATGGTAGGTATTTGAACTATCATTCTTTACCCAGGAGACAATGGCTGCCTGACATTGTGTATACATCAAGGAATAGTGGAACCACACAGACATAATCTCCCCCCTTATCCCCCCCTCTCTTACTGCTATATATTTAACATCCTGTTATGAGCAACTTTCAGCCAAGCACAAGAGCACACGTTAGCGTAAGAGAGGGGAGGGAGGCTTACACGTACAGGAGGTAGCAAAGAAAGAACTTGCTGTATTTTTGTATCAGTTAACCACATATTTTTTYGAATGTTGTTCAATTTGACTGTATGTTGCCATCAGTGTCTTGTCTTAATAATAACGAACACACAGAGGGCAGGGACGGTTTTAACCCACGCAAGGACATCATGATAAACAGGCCTGCAAGAATGTAAGCTACTGTAACCGAAGCGGGATAGTGGGTGGTGATTTCTAGTATCATCTTCTAAGCATGATTTAGGAAAACAGCCATCTGTTGKTCTTCCTYAAGCACGGAGGYCACCTTTAATAATATAAGGACAAGATGTGAGTTGGCCATAGACGGAGGTGAACTGGAAAGACTTTAAGAGACACACAATCATAAGAGAGAGCTACAGAGAACTGATGCCATCTGCAATTGTCCCCTTCGTTCACACACGCAAACACGGTCCTGAAACTCTTCAACAAACACATATACCCACACACAGCCTCCACCCTTCTCTCTCTCTCTCTCTCTCTCTCTCTCTCTCTCTCTGTCTAACGCGCACGCGCACACACACACGCACACACACACACACACACACACACAGCGGGTCATATGGAAGCTAATTACTGTTGACCTCCACAGTCACACCGTTTAACCCCAGTCCCTGGCATAGTGACCCTGTCTAAATTAGCCAGGCCTAACTCTGGAAACCAGACCTTCCTCAATCCCTCAAGTCCTACTCCGGTACTGGTCACACAAGGGATCCACCACGATACACTGTTCAGAGTTTAGATCATCAAAGTCCCCCAGGTGGTGAACTATTCCTTACGGAAATCCTATAGGTTCAGAGTAGTAACAGTCTCGAAAGACTGTCTTAGTCACATCCATATGAAGGTTAATTCACACAAATGTTAGTTTACTACAAACAGACATAGCTGTAGAAAACGTGCACTGAAAACACAGGGAGACGTCTGCGGAAGTCTGTCTGTCAGTCAATCGGGATTTTGTTGAGCGGTTAACATTGAGCCTCCAGTGCGCCGTGCTCTAACTAAGGCTGCTGTCCTCTGACCTCCTGTGACCTGGATGTGACTCCCCGTTTGACCTTGGAGGGGGGGGGGGTTCTCCACTCTCTAGCATCTGCCATTGGGCTCATTATGCAGCCCTCCCTCCATGTGGTCACCTTTTCAACGTCCATCAGGATTTCCAATCTAATCCCCCTGGATCATCCCATCAATGCTAAGGGTGTTTATGTGTAATGGATTCCATCTACCCCCCCCACCCCACCCCACCAATCCTCCCACACCTGCCCCTCCCTCTTGTCTTTTCAATTTAGCCCTTTATTCATTAAATCAGTCAGTCATTTCATTGCTTTTCCATCTACATGAATGGTGTTGTTGTATGGTTGAAGTCATGTTTACAGGGTTCATGTTCGGGAATATTTTGGGTCTTCTGACTCTTGGACTGGCTTCTAAATAGTTATTCGTGTAAATTAGCAAAATCTCTCGAGAATTAAACGAGACAATTCTGTTGGGGAAGATAATCCATCAAAAATGTGTCGCATTGTTGACCTGTCCCAAATAAACACAGTATGATGGTATGATAAATATAATGGTACGCTCCTCTCTTTACGCTTCCTATTCCTCTTTCCCGACACCCAGCAGCATGGGGAAGCAGACGCACCGTTCCTCCCTCATCCTCATTACTAACTAACTACGCTGTTTGATTAAAAGCGTGTAAGAAAAAAAAGAAAAAAACAGGCCGAACCTCCATAATTAAGATCMCTTCACAGATTACCTCTGACAACAAAAGCGTGGAGAGCGCGCCGCCTGCAGCCGGGGAAATTGGATGAAAAAGAGAGTGAGGACGGGCCTGACCCCTCTCGGCTCCATGCTAGCACCGGCCTTGCCTGGATCAAACGTTGCTCCCAGTGGCGAAGGACTCCCACCGGACACGATTCAGGGCGTCCGGGGGCTACAGTACGGATGCTAGCACCTACATGACCCATATCAAAGTTCCTCAGGCATTGTACTATGGCTACAAAGCACGCACAAGCTTCAGCGTATCGCACAAACATACACACATTCAACAGTGTGTACAAACCTTTGGGTTCTGTCCTCATACTGTCTGCTAAAGATACATACAATTGGAAACCACACAGACACATGAAATCCCACTGTGTCGCTATCATCGAACGCAGAATGACTACACCGATCCACATGACGCGAAGCACCTTATAATCAGCCGCATCTGAAAATGATCAGCCAACGTCTGCTATTTACCTAGCTCAGTACAGTAATTGTACTGTACGTTATTCCAGATTTCATACATGTGTCCCATGTTGCCATACTCCAGCTAGTCTGGGCATCCACTCACTAACACTTCCCCGCTTAAGCACCCCGCCCCAAGGGGACCAAGAGCGCGTTCCTCACCTGAGCCTTTCAACCTACGACCCGTTGGTCAGAGATCCATCTCCCTACCCGCCGCTCCACGCTGACGCCCATTATCCTGTGGGTCCTTTGCCTCCGCCTCAGAAGCGGGAGGCCATTAATATAATCACAGGGATCTAGTGTGTGCTGGGAGCCCCGGGCTACAGCAATCAGAGGAAAGGGCGAGAAGAGAGAGGAATAACTCCACCAAATCTCGGAAAACGTTCCCAATCGACGGCGCCTGAAACGATGGGTCCCAGAAGTCATGTCCCCACTGAGGGGGGTTAGCCTGAAGTAGGGTTTTAACAAGAGACCTCCCAAGACGGCGGGGGTTGGGGAATAACAACATTGGAATCTTCTCTACAACCTAGGCTGTGCCTGGTTGATCTAACGATGACTGGTCACAGAACCATCATCATGCAAATTTAAACAGAGAAGATATTTCATTGCACTAATGATGATGCCCCCCCCCCCCACATAGAAAGCCTTTAACTATCAACACCAGGCAAGTTCACCACTCTAACAAGCACATCATCTGTGTGGTCATCATTAGCCTAATGTCCCAGATGATGAGGTGGCTAGATGGGGAAGACAGCGTGAAGAACTGTAGAAACTTGTGATTGGTCCTCACGCCAGGCCATTGGAGGTCTGTGGGTACAACCCAATCATTAGAAAGACAACACCAAGAATTGTCGGAAACCACCTGACCACAGAGAGGCTAATGCATGAAGGGACCGGTTGTGAGGCCCCGTGTGCAGAGAGCAGGTCAGTGTGAGCTGAGCTTCAACTCGAAAATGAAAGTCGCTCCGTTCAACTTTGGAACCATGGTCGCTGGGCCACTCTTTTTAGAGGCACATAGCGAGCGGATGACTAACCTCAAGGGTGAACTCTTTCCCACYCACTCTCTAAGCCCGCCATTGTGTTCTGTAACCATGGACATGGATATTTCTTCCAAAACAACTTGGTTTCTCTTGTGGAGCAAATTTTCTTCAAAGTCCTTTGTTTATCACAAACTCCAGTGGAGAATGGGCCTGTGAGTGGAGCGAGGATGGTGTTGCCCACACTGACAGTCCTACTTACGAAAACGGGAGAAAGTCTACAAGACTCTGGCCCAGCACTTCCACTTAGCTTTCTCCCCATTACAACGATTGGTGTGAACGACATAACAAAGAGATGAAACAGAGAAGGGAGAGGAGAAAACAACGCCTCGCGATCAAAAAGAAGAAAAAAAGAAGAAGAAAACAAAAAGACGGGAGGAGGGGGAAAAAAAGGCTGATTTAGGAAAATCATCAGAAATTGCGGGAGATCTGTTAAGGGTTGGCTGCGGCAGGGGTACGAGCACATCTTAACACTTAAAAGGGGTATAAAAGARGCKACGTGCCAGGGGAATTCTCTCCAAAAGCCCTTTTAAATTCACCTCGGTAATAACGCAGATAAATAAAGGCTAATTCCTCAAAGTAAAGACTATTTAGCTCACACCTTGAGCTGCAGTTTTTAAAGTGGTTCACACAGGACTGACAGCTCTCCCCACACAACGCCTGTTCTCCTGTTTTTAAACACCAGTTGGGAACTACTGATTGTGTGTGTGTGTGTGTGTGTGTGTGTGGCCGTCCATAAGCGAAATAAGGCGTGGGGCGTGGCGCGTGCTTTTGCGTTTGAGAGGCTTCATGGGATACTACTGAGCTGTAGTAATATGACATGAAGTTTCTAACGCCACGGAGGCGAGGGAGTGCCTTTTCACATGGTGTTATTCTTTTCCAGAAGCACAAGGTTTGTGTCCCCTTGTTGGACTGCTAGACCTCTAATATCTCTAGATTCTCCGGGAAATAAAAGGACAAAGGACTCCCTTTAGTGGGAATGTGCAAAGCATGCTTCCCAGAGCCTTCTAAAGAGCCCCTTCTTTGGTGACACTCGGGGCAGGCCCAACAATTTTTAAAGGGGGGCGCGAGCATCACGGAGGGTACCGCACACACACGTTCAACTACACACATCAACCAACCTAATTATGGCGAAGCCGAGAGCATGTCATATAAAGTTATTGTACCCCAACCACACATTAGAAGACTGGTCGTAGTATATCTAAAACATATAACTGTGGCATGTCAGAGCAGCCAGAACACTAAAAGATAAGATAGGGAGAAAAATCAGGTCCCTGTGGTGAACTCGTCACTCTGTAAAACACCCTCTATGCACACTTGCGGTAGCTGTATCTAAGGGAGATGTTGGGCCTGAAGCTTTGGACAAAGTTGCCGAGCTCTATTTCATAACACAAATAAGGAGGCATGTGTGTAATTTTAAAGCTGGGTAACTTTTACTTAATTTATTGTACACCGCTCTAGGCCGTTACTAATGTATTGTAACTTTAGTATATGGCCTAGTAATTGTAAAGGGCTTTGGGAAACGAAAGGTAATAAAATGGTATTGAAAGTTCGCACCACTGTACTCACGGTCGAGGACAACTTGTATTGTCTTCTTTTAAATGCCACGTGCTTAATTTGCGCTCTATCTATTTTATATCGTTACTATTTATATAAAGGCCATGGATCACAGAATAGTGGCTCGAGTCGGCAAATCCGACTGAAATCTGTGTAAATAACACGTGCACATAGAAGCACAAACCATCAACTATGAGTTAGACAGATCCAACCGTCATGCCCCGCAATAATTCTCTCTTCGAAATGAGTTCTCCATACACATCACAGTTCAAGGACCCTTATGCTTGTAACATGTCTATACATCACGCGGAATCTCCAGAGCCACATATGATTTGAAACTGATCGTAATTTGTACCAGGAGAGTAATGCAACGTTTTCTGTTCCTTCTACTATAATATAGTTACCACCTCCTTGACATTGAATTGGGCAGTATCTAGCACATGATAGCGTTGTTTTTCCTGTGCGAGTACGCCTACTGAACAATTATATCCAATTTCACCTCTCTCGTTCTGTTACTATGACTCAATCCAACTGGCCATCAGCTATTAACAAATTGCTTCCTTCGTACCTTCTAATGAATAGACGGTGTGCAACGTTCACACAGGACCCCAGAAATCGAGGGTGTAGGAATCTATGTTTGGGGAGTAAAGCTTATCTTGACAATTAGTTGGATATCAAAGGTGCTGGGGCCGACAGCCCCACTAGGTGATTGTAAACTTTTCCAACCAGCTGCCATTAAATCAATCACAGGATAGCATTTTTTCAAAAAAGCAGTCCAGAGAACCACTCACGCTTCAAGTAACAATACACCCCTCATCGCTGTTCAGTGTGGATCCTAGCACTTGTCTCGTGCATCGTCGCACGCCGTGTCACGCGCATCTATGTATTGTTCCTTCGCTCCACTCTTCGAAATATAGGCCTCATTCTTCTCCCACCCTACCCGCCACGTTTTCTCGTGACTTACATACTCATGAGGACTTTCTGAAGACGCAAACACCTCTCACCCATCTCTGTAAAGAGTTGCGCAAACCTCGCTAATTCTCTCTTCTCGTTCTCTTTTGTGCAAGCTCAATGTCTCTGCTCAGTTGGTTGTCCCTCCTTGCTCCTCCATCGGGGGTAAAATTCTACTAATCTCACTCCTGTGGGTTACGTCACTGCCTCATGAGAGTGGGACGTGGTGCACAAGAGGAATTCAGCCCCAGGAAGGTTAAATCAATTTTTACTCGTTCACTATGTGCTCCTGAGGAAACGTGGTGGTAAGTGACCTGTGGTTCCATAGTGGCGTTGAACCGAGCCATCCCTGAACCTGCCTTCCGTCTGCACAAGGGGCTACACGTCCCTTTCACTGGCGTTGCCTCTCTGTGGTTCAGGTGTTCAGACAGTCTTAATGCTGTTGTCTTTGTACTGATTGGTTGTAACCCACAGACCCCACTACTGGTGGTAGGACATCCAAGTTCCTGGAGTTCTAATACCAGTTCTTCACGACTGTCCATTTCCCCATGTAGCCAACCTCATCATTTGGGAGATTAAGCCTATGATGATGACCAACAGATGAAGTACTGTTAGAGTCGGCTGACCACTCGGCTCTGGTGTCTTGCTCAGGTTTTTCAGGCTTTTAAACTGTGGCGGGGGGGGGGGGAGGGGGGGCCTGCCTTAGCTGACGGCAGTGAAATATCTTTCCCTGTTTAAAATTGTGGCATGGATCGAAATAGTTTAGACAGTGCCAATCCAAGTTGCTGCAGCACTCGTTTCTAGGGTTTAGATTATCAATTTTATCCCAGCACCTTATCACATTAAGGGTTGTGAGAAGATTAGTGTTATTCACCCAGACCCCCTAGGCGTGCATGTGGAGGAGGTCTCTGTTAAAACGCCTAAAACAC
>NW_019943498.1:62357-63583 GCF_002910315.2 Salvelinus sp. IW2-2015
CACTTCTTGACGGAAGGACAGAGGCACTGTTAAATATTTCACAAATAGAACGTATAGTTCAATACTTGCGCGAAGAAGGGGGGAAAAAAGCACCCTGCTCCCTCTTGTGGCATGCTGACCAGAAGATGGTGGCCAGCGAACAGCAACTTCACAAAAGAGCATGTGGTTCAAAGCGGGAATGCTAATTTACTTCTAGGCCTACATATTTCCTTTAGCCGATAAAATGGAAAACAGTAATATGGTATTAGTGCATCTCAGGGGGAAACGTGTGTTTTTAAAATGCAGACTAACGCTCTCAGTTTTAAGCGTTGTAAAAAGGCAGACGGCATATACACGGCATCGAATGAATCTGTGTTAATAAAGTGTAATCCGCAAATAAAGAGCTACCTTGCAACCGTATTCCCTCACGCTCCTCAAATACGCCTCCATACAGTGCAACTGATAAATCAGCGGCTTATTCCAAGACAACGATTTGAAATGATAGACCAAAAATACAGCAGGCCTTCACATTGAAGTTTGATTGGGAGTTACAGTATATTTTTTGCGAGCTTACATTATACCTCTCTGTTTGACTCCAACTGGCCATTATTACAAATGTCCCCTAGCCTAATAGAGGTGTGCAGACAGGCCGACATTTGACTGACTTGTTATCAAGCCACATTTATCAACACTGCCATGGAGATCTCCAGGAAGCTTGTTCAAAAGCAGTCCAGAGACATGGCTAAGTACATCATCCCCTCCTCACTGTCTCACTCTCTTTTTTCCCTYTCTCTCTCTCTCTCTCTCTGTCTCCCTCTCTGTATGCCCTCTCTCTCTCGCCTTCACTCTCTCTGTCCATCTCTTCTCTCTCTCCTTTCACTCTCCCTCCTCCTCTCTCTCTTTYTCTCTCTCTCTCGCTCTCTCTCAGGTTAGGAGCCACTAATTCACAGGGCCTGATCCGTCTCCGAGTCTGGAGACGCCAATGCTATCATTATCAGCCAATTCAGCCAGCCGTTAAATGGTGGAATCAGGAGACATTTGCTCCCCTCCACTATCGCTGTGACATCATTACCGAGAGATTCAACAGCGGGAGCGCCCGGTCCACGGGGGGGCAGGGAGACAATACAGCAACTCAGGCCCAGGCATCTCCTCAAGGAATTACACGAGAGGGGGGTCTGGGGGGGGGTGCTGAGGGTCTAATACAATACAGGTCCACCTGGGAGAACAAACTGCACCAGCCTGAAACT